>NC_137110.1:43647914-43721660 GCF_949357685.1 Gobio gobio | reverse complement strand
AGCTTCGTTTTGCAAATAGTTTACACCAGTCATTAATTACCCTGGGCTTTTCCCCTCTCTGATAATGAGCGTTAGATTCTGACTCTGATTCTCTCTGTCTCGAGTGCTCCTCTGCCGAAAGCTCACCTCATTTTGGGTGAAGATTGGATTCATTATCCCGCGGAGTCTCTTGACTTTCAGTTGGCTAATGTTATTTGTGTTGTAGCTGAAGTCATTTGAGAGGGGATTTGAGCCAAAATGTATGTTGTTTAAACCAGTGTTTCCCAACCACGATCCTGGAGGCACACCAACACTGCACATTTTGCTTGTCTCCTTTATCTGCCACGCCCATTTCAGGTCTTTGAGTCTTCACTAATAAGATGATAATTTGAATCAGGTGTGTTTGATTAGGGACACATGCAACATGTTTGCCTCCAGGATCGTGGTTGGGAAATACTGGTTTAAACATCTAAAGACATCCATTTAAAAAAAAAAAAAAAGCTTTATTTCCAGTTGTTAAAGGTGGGGGTGCTTTCTGGTAACCGATGTTGATATTTCAAATCACCAAAACAAACACACCCCTATTTTGATAGCTCCGCCCACACTTATGTAACCCAGGCAACGACTATGGCGGAATCTGCTGTGCCAGCCGGCCGATGGTATGATGCCATCAATGAGTGAAACCAAACATATATTAGGAGTTTATTGTCTTACTTTTCGGACACACTGCGAGCCAACCCGTTGTCACTTCCAAGGCATCAAAATCCGAAGCATGGTCAAATGCTTTCCACGTCACAATAAAGACGCTAAAGGCACCCCTAGGCGTCACTATATTGACGCGCTGAGTGCTCCATTCATTTAAATGAGAAACCTTTGGCGTCATACACATAGGCGTGTTGAGCATGGGAACGTTATCGTCATGATGATCATATATTGGGTTATGATTTTGCCATTATGACATGTTAAAGTGTGATTCTCAATTTAATCAGTCAGAATAATTTTATTTACGCTATCTATGTAAACCAACCCCATTCCATCCCTAAACCTACCCATTTGTGTGGTATATACTGTAAAACACAGACTGATACAACTGCATGCACAATTTATTCAAAAAGTACAAATATTCCAAGTGTTCCGAGGCCAAGCGATTGATTTGTGTGAAGGAAATCCCCAAAAGCGATCAGCGTCTCCATCCGCTGAAGATCATGAACACATTAAATATCAAATATTGCCGGCCGTTACATCAGTTTTCATAGTGAAACTGCATTGGCTCTCGTATGTCTCGTGAACAATTGCGTCATTACGTCAGCTTTGATTGTAAAATGTAATTGGCTCTGGTGTGTCTTGTGACCGATCGCGTCATGCTAAAGAGTCGGGTGTATTATTTGAATGAAATATGAATGAGCGCGTTCACGGCGCGGCGGGATCATCATCTCAGCGATTAAAACATTAAGATCAACTCTGTTCTTTACATAAAGACATTGTGTGACTTCAGAAGACTTGGAATGCAACATGAGTTAATACTTTTATACTGTTTTGGTCAGTTTTTGCAATAAATACCTGTGACTGTACTTGTATTTGCCTGTTACGTGTTTTATATTGTTTTAGAATTGGGCAGGTTTAGGGTAAACCTTTAAATATTAATAAAATATTAATAAAATCATGCCTGCTTTTACAAAGGCAAAGAATAAAATCTTAATCTGACGCATTGGGTGAACAACTGAAATGAATGGAGCACCCAGCGCATCGATATAGTGACGCCCAGGGGTCCCTTTAGCGTCTTCGATGTGACGCGGAAAGCACTTGACCATGCTTTGGATTTTGACGCCTTGGGAGTGAGAATGGGTTGTGCGAGCTGACGCTTGAAACAGACAGGGGTTTAACGTTATAGAATGTGGAAATGAACGGAAATGGACAAACAAGCGAACATGACACACAAGCATATTCAAGCAAAAGCCAGCATATATTAGTTCTGTGAAACAAAACAAAACCAATGCTACTCGCCTATCGAGAAGAAATAAAGCAACCTCAGCGTCCGATTGCAGGCCTTAGCACTCCTTGAGCTCTCTCGAGCGCTGGAAAGCTGATACTTCTTGCCTGAACGTAAGCCTTCTTTTGTTCCTTAGGCATTTTCCCACATGTGTTTTTTATCTGCCATGTCGTCGCCCGGCTAATGTCCGTCCTGTGTGTCTTTTGAATAATGACGTCCTCTGAGCGCTCTCTTCTGCCTGTCATTTGGTCCACGGTCCGAGACACTTTTCTAAAGCATTTTTTGAAATAACACTTACCCCACCCTTAACTGCTTTCATTTTCGGTAAACATCGTTTCTTGGCTGAAAAACTGGGTAACCTTCAGTGATGAAAAAGTGGTTTAATGTAGATTGTGGCTATTTGTTAAAAGGTTGTGTGTTTGACTCCCAGGGAACTTCACATGATAAATGAATTATTGAAACATTGTAATGCAATATTGATATTTCGTAGATGGTTTCAACGGCTCAAAATAATATGGTTTCAAAGGTAAAATGGTAGATTTGATCCAACCGCACAATGAACTACAATTAATTTTGCAGCAATGTGGTTGCTATTCTAGCGAGTATTGGATAAAAATAATAAGGCCTAGCGCTTTATAAAACATGCATGCTTTCCTCATGAACTACAGCCTTGAGATTGTTGAGCTCCACCATTCATTGTAGTTAATAATGGCAAATCTTCTAGAAAACACTGAGTATTTGAATGGTCTTTGTTAAAGCAGCTTGAAAATTAATTAGAGCTTTTGTCCCAAAGGAAATTTAGCCTTTTTCACTTTAGTCTTCACTCAGAACTCAATTCCAACATGAAGAATGAGAGGTTTGTTCTTTCGCACAAACATATTGGGAAGCTGCAGAAAGAAAACTTACTTTTCCACTGTATAACTTTTGACAAAAACGACATCCTGTCAGTCTATACCATTAGCTATAAGCAGACCCGTATGGAATCGTCTCGCCTTTTCGCTTTTTCAGCTCTGATTGTTGGAGGAAAACTGGAGCAGGGATAGAGAAATGCGTTTAAAGGTACTGGGAGTCCTACACTGCTGAAAGCAATGTCAAATCACTCAAAATATTCACCTTTTACCTTTTAAATACACACATGAATGACAGGAGTTTGTATTTGTGGCAAGCAGGGCAGGGCCGGTGTCACGAGTGCTAATGAGCGCCACCTGCGCGTCACACAGGTCTGGAGTCTCTCGGAGGAACTCCAGAAGGATAAGACTGGCCACACACTTGATTTTGAGCCACAAACATGCCACGAAAGTGGAATATTGAGAAAGATCACCCATATAATTTTTTTCTCCTTCGTTTTTGTTCCCGTAGAACAAAACTCATGGCAGGAAAACGTTGTTCGTCCTCCATTTGTTTTTCTTTTCAAGGCATGTTTGATCTCGCGAGTCTCCATGAGATCTGTCCTCACTGTGAAAATGTTACAATCGACAGGTGTGTGGTCTCGCGGGTCCGGGCAAATCTTCTAGTGTGTGCATTCGGAGGATTATACTGCTAAAAATCGGTTGAAACGGCCCTTATGTCTGAGGTCTCCCAACGTTTTCGTCTAGTGTGTCCCAGGCCTAAAAGTAGGGGAGAGCGTTCTCAGTTTGGATAAATTCACTTGTGGTTCAGAGTATTTATTTTTTCCCACATTAATTTCCCACATGTCTAGTACAATTATGTGGTTCTGTTTCATTAATACATGTATACTTTGTTCTTGATTTACCCCGAAAGAATGGAAGTGAAATTTGACATCATGCCCCATAGGTGGGGTACATTGTAACATGTGAGGAGCACATTTTAACATGACCAAAGGACAGCTTAAAATGTTACCTGATATAATCAAAAAAATATCCAAGACAAACTAAAATATTTGGTCAATAAAATACAAATTATTAACTTTTTAAAATAAAATAATGGCATTTTTTAATCATTATTTTTTTTTTTTTAGTTTGACAGCAAACAGCTATCGCTAAATACAGCTATACATCATAGTTAAAAACATCATAATAATTAATCATTTCTGAACATTGACTCTCAGTCTTTATTCAAATTTGTCTCATGGTTTCTCAAAATAATTAATAAAAGTACAGAATATACACTAAAAAAAAAAGGTTCTATATGGCACCAAAAATGGTTCTTGGCTTGTAATCATAGGGGAACATTTTTAGTGCTATATAGCACCAATTTTGGTGCTTCAGTGGTTTTTTTGGTTCATTATTTTTTTCTAAATAATGTTGATATGGCAACTAGTAAATACACTAAGTTTCGTCATCCTGGCATGTGTGTAAAGTTTTAAACCATGTGTGTTACAACTAACCCGCGTTAGGTTGTGCCCTGCTCTCCCCTAGGTGTGATGGTCTGGAATTTAGGTTGTGTTTTATGATTATATGTGCCGTTTTACTATCGTTTTCTGGTTTGTTTGTTTTTTAGTTTAAAGTTTATGTTGAACGCTTGCCGGTTCCCGCCTCCTCCTTCCCTGAATTATGAACATAGCTACAGTATTCTACAGAAATATTGTATACGGATGCAGGCCTATATGCGCACTATTTATATATATATATATATATATATATATATATATATATATATATATATATATATATATATATATATATATATATATATATATATATATATATATATATATATATATATATACTGTGTACATATATTAATGCAAACACATCAGGTTCTTTTGGTAGAGGCAATTTTTTGAAGTAGTCTCATAAGGTCAGGTTGGACTAAATGTTAGTGAATAAAGTGCAGATTTTTTTAGATGAAATACTGCATGCTAAAATATAAACAGTTTAAGGATTTCTTTGACAAACTGAAGGCTGTTTTGTGATCTTGTGTTTTTTTTTTCCCTTTTCAGTTTGTTTGCCAAAGAGCATTCCCCCTGTCACTGAAAACAAAATGTAAATAAAGACCATGATGGTCATATACATCTCCATTTTTGGTTTCTTCAGGAGCAGTACATTTCAAACTCACAGGAACTAATCAATAATGTAGACGTGAGCCCTGAATTGCTCTGTCACGTCCATCATAATTGAACTTTTTAGCTGAAGGAAAATGCATTACTATCAGTTTAGATTTATTTGTGCAGGTTTCTCCAGTCTGAGAGCGCAGCTCCTTGTGTGGACACATGCTCCATGGGGACCGCAGAGGCTGTTTACAGCCGGCAAGTGTCGTTTCCTGTTCGTCTCCTTCACTGCCGTACCGAGTTTAAGTCACAGGATAATTTTCTAAATAATTCACCTCGATCTCAGAGGAGGGGCTGGAGTGGAGTAGGACACAGGGGTCATTGCTGAAGTGACACTTTGTTGTGTGGATAGGTCACTGTCATTATCATTATCTTTAAAGCTCTAAAATCTTCTTCCTGTTAACGCAGATGTACTCATGCTGTCAGGTTTTTGTTTTCAGATACTCCACTGAATGATGACATGCACCTACAACATTTTGAGAGAGAGAGAGAGAGAGAGAGAGAGAGAGAGAGAGAGAGAGAGAGAGAGAGAGAGAGAGAGAGAGAGAGAGAGAGAGAGAGAGAGAGAGAGAGAGCAAGGGCAAATAAATTACACCCAAACATATCAACATTGTTATTTGCATTACCAGGCCTATATGTTATTTTATTTTTTTCCTCTGAGACAGAAACATGCTTCTAAATAGCCCGCCCTAATGCACATTGCTATTAAATCTGCTTTTGTTCCTCAAGCTTGGTCAAAAAGAATTTAGTTCCCACCGATTCACTTCAGCATTTTTGTATTCTTTAAAATTGTCCCCATCTTTAATAAGAGATTTGGCTGTAATTGTTGATAAACGCGCTTTCTTCATTCTGCATGTTACTTGGAAGGAACCTCGAAAGAAAAAGGTCAATATGAATGTTGTGCTGTAATAAACGAGGAAAGTCAATATCACCTCATGCCTGCTGTATTGACTGTTTTCACAGATACCACCTCACCGCCTCCTTCCTCTCCTCCCATCTCTCTGAAAGGCTCACACAGGCCAAAATTCCACCATCATTCCATGCTGTTGAATTAACCGTGGTCTGGTGTTCCCAAACGTACGTGAAGTTTCTGGGAGCTGCCGAGTTCTTTGTTTTTTTCCTGCTGGTGTGCTTTATCTGCTGGAGCAGAGCTGAAAGTACGGCACTGAGGAGACCATTGTGCTTCTGTTTTGTTGGGGAACAGTTCTGTCTCCGCAGTCTGAAACTTCTGCGCTTTGGCGTGATGTAAAATCCTCTGAGACTGTGAGTTGAATACAGCTAAAACCAACTCTATTACCCAGCAGCTTATGGATTTGAATAGTTGAATGCTTAGTAATTACATACGGAGAGAGGTGTGTGTCCCTGTCCATGAGCGTACATGTGTGTGTGTGTGTGTGTGTGTTGTACTGTGTTCCATTCAAAGTCAAATGCGGGATAGTCCTACTTGATATCTCAGACTTTCGACCACAAAGGTGTCCTGACGTTTGCATACTGACGTATAAGGAAACAATACCGTAATGCTACCGCTTGCTTTACAGATGTCTCATCGCAACCAAATTGTAGGTTAAACAAAGGTTAATAATCATCAGTGCTAGTTTTAATGCATTTAATTTAGGGAAAAAGTGAGTGTATATCATTAACTGTGTACATCTCACTGAGGTTCACCTTGATAAGGTTAGGCTTAGATGTAGTTTTCAAAAGTTGGAAGTATGACATTCATTTTTTTCCGGTTTTGAATGCAGCACTAATGCATATCTACCTGCCTACATGATCTGTCCATCACCTCAACGTAGCTCAGCCCTGAATCTGTCATTCATTGCATCTGTGTGCTTCTTGACTCCGAAAGAGCAGTCATGGCCTCCTTGAACGTCAGTGTTAATGACAGTAAAGTGGAGATGGATTTGTGTAGAATAGTCAGTCTGACTCTGGATGAATGCAGCCGGGACATTCCTATATGCAGTACATTTTTTATGCCCCATGTCTTAATAAATAAGAGAAAATAACGCATCATTTTTTAAAGTTGGAAATCATAGTTATAAGACACAATATGACAGTTAAGTGAACTTGAGATACATTTTACATCTATTATCAGTTTTTTAAGAAATATGACTTTTGTTTCTTTATGCAATTGAGGTGTTTTGATAGTTTTGTAGGCGTGTCCTCAATATCACTTTCCATTCTGTCAAGGGCAGTGTTGGGGAAAGTTACTTTTAGAACTAATGTGTTACAGTATTGCGTTACTCACTAAATCCGTTACATAGTTAGTTACTTTTTATAGAAAGTAATGTGTTACGTTACTTTTTCCTGACCTGGGCTAGGCTTGCTTCTTCGTTTTTTTTTTATAATAATAATTAAAAAAGTCATATTTTTGGCAAATGTAAAGGACCTTTCACACCAATGGTGAAATGAATAAGCCTCAGGATGAAGGAAATGCAAAGTCAGTCAATAAATGGGAACACAAAGTAACTTGCATTACTTATTTGCAAAAAGTAACTCAGATATTTTGTTATACATTTAAAAGTAATACGTTACTTTACTAGATACTTGAAAAAAGTAATCTAATAACGTAACTCGTATTAAGCTGAAAGTATACTTAATTTTTTTACGCGCATGCGAGCCTATTCGCACAGTCGAACACACAGCCTTGCAAAGAATACTTATTTTGACTCGTACTTGTACACAGACGTTTGACGCATGCGCAGTTTTGAGCAATCTCTCGCCACGAGTTACAACCCATGCAAATATCTTTGTATTCTTTCATGCTAGATTTGTACAAATGAGTGTTCTTTCTGACCTCCATTGTCGCTGAACCTTGCATGCGTTCTGGTCTGTTGTGTTTATGCTGTTTTTGTTTGACTACCATGTGAATCGACGCCCCCACGGCACGGTTGTCACCTTGTGGATAAAATAATTACAAAATGTAATGCACATGTGCGAAAATCCGGCAATGCGCGTACAGTACGCGCGTACTCTTCTGATGACGAAATTCGCATCACACACACAAGTTAAGTATATTTTGGCCTTTACTTTTAATGCATTACCGCCGACACTGTTAAGGCCCGTTAACTATAACGATATAGTCCATATCACAACTATAACAATAATGGCATAGATTAACGATATTGTTGAATTCGCTTTCAAAACTGCGGAATTCTAACTGATGAACGTTAATTACATTGACAGCCAATCAGAATCCATCCGACTTTTAAGCGGTAGACGACAGAACTGCAACACGCACTAAAAAGAACATTATTGCCTTTTGGTGTGGATGCTAATATAGTTATCTAGTTATCGGTATAGTCATAGTTCTTTGCCTTTATTCTTTGGAAAATCCCTTTAATTGACCAAAACAATTCCTTAATGACATCATCCTCCAGGAAGTGTTGAAAAGAAATCAGCATCACAAACATTAGTAAGCAATGGATTTGATGAGAACATTCTATCCTGTAGGATATAACAGAAATCAGTGGCTAGCTTGAGCTCTTTATCATTTCAAATGTTCAATCATGTTCATTTTTTGCATGCCGTTATGTAAACAATCAGACTTAACATTAAAGTCTGTGGAAACTGATACACTTTCATATACATATGTCCTTATATCAGAGCACATATTCATTTTTTTTACACGTTCAAAAGGTACTGCATAATAGGAAGCATCATATAGGGGAGATTCTTTAGAAAGATTCAACATGACTTGTGTGGAAATCCTTGCATGTTACCCCGTGCCATTTGCCCATTCCTTTCACTGCTCAGTTTCATCTGCAGAAGAATAAAATACACATTATTGTTTTCCTGGCATGATGGAATGGAGCCATTACTCTAAATAAACATTATATACGATGCAGATGACGATAATGTCTTTCCCTGTGTCTCTCTCTCTCTCATTATAGTGTTTTACTTGTTCTTAAAAAAGCTTCACAAACTCATATTGCATGTGTTTGTGTGTTCTTGAGTCAAAGAGTAGGTGTTGTTAGATGTTTAAAAAGCACTTTTGCTCATGTGCAAGCACATACATTTATCGATTGCCCTAAAATCAGGTTTGCAAGTTACCACTAGAGTAAATGCAAGTCGACTTGAAGTATATTAACAGAGTGTTCAGTTCTAATGGGCTCTGCGCAACCTTTCCCTGACAGTTTATTACCTCTGAATGCTGTGTCTGATTGCATTTCATGCGCTGCAAATGCATTAGTGATGTACAGACTCATGGAGGTCTGTAACACCTGGAGAGAGCTATCTGTTAGCATTCCTTTGTTCATCTCAAAGACAGTTGCTTGGTTGGCGCATGCCCACTTCATGGGTACCTGCAATTTCATTTCATTTAATTTTCAAATGTATTTGTATAGCTCTTTTCACAATACATATAGTTTCAAGGCAGCTCTACAGAAAATGCATGTTTTTACATTTACTTCACCGCTGGAAAGATGAATGTGTATTTAAATTGGGTCATTTATGTAGCAGAAATGTGAAATTATTTTAGAAGTTGGTGCCTTCTAGACTGAGAAAAGCCTGAAAATGTATTTTTGGCTCATGTGGATGAAAGACAACAACTCCCAGAATGCACTTGCTTCGCAGCCCTACGAGGCCACTCCCAAGCCACGCCTACCGGTTACATCACTTGCCCACGGTGGTACCGCCCCACCATCATTTTAATTTTTTTAGTAATAAAATAATGTAGTTCAGTTAGAGAACAGACACTGCAATTCAAAACCGAACGTGTCTGCTCAATACAGTGTGAGCCGAACGAGAGTCGCAGCACAAACGCAGCAGGAGTCAGATTTCATTCATCATGAGAGCAAACAGCTGGCAGACAAGATGATCGCGGAAGAAAGCGAAATGCGCCTATTTAAGTGAGTTTGTCATTGTACCGTTTTGTTGTTGTGTTTTTCATGAAGAATAATAGGCTAATGAACTCACAATTCAAGCAACCCGGCCCCGAATTGGCACTAATTCTAAACCAAAACTAAAATGAGCACAGCCGCACAGGCATTCATTCACGGCCGCATTGTCGTTCATTCATTCACGGAGCGTGTCCAGTCTGGCACGTTTTCAGTTCCTGCCCTTGGAAGCTTGACTTTCATAGGAATTAATTGAAAATATTCGCTTTGCTCCGCACCTCTCCGTTATGAATGGCTTTCCACTTCAAAGCCAATGCATTTTTAGGAGTACTGTATTCATGCCCAGTCAGAATATTTCATGAAAATATGCTTATTAATGTTTATATATATATATATATATATATATAAATATAAATTTAGGGATGCACATGTATTAAGATTCAGGCTGATAATTATTGCCATGCTATAGGCAAATATCAGCAGATTTTAAAATTCTGAACTGTTTTACGTAAATTCAAAATTAACACTAAACACGATATATTTTTAATGCTACAAATTAGGCATCACAACATTATACTGTACAGTAAGATTTGCTAAAGTTTACATTTAATATTGTTTTAAATTACTGTTTTTAAAGTTAAACTTCAAGTGATCATTTTATGACAGCAAGGGTAGTTAATCTATTTAGATAAATAGTGGAAATGTGTGCACAATTAAAAATCCAATATGGACTAATACCAGTAAAAAAAAAAAAACTTGATTGTGCATACCCGTTTTAAGTGACATCACTTTATTTTAACTGAAGCTAAAATTGTAACTTTTTTTGTTAGCATTTGACTAGCAATGTAACTATGTTACTATTAGCTTTCTTTCATAGCTCTAACTGTTTAAGAAAAGCTATAAACAAGATATCACAATACATGTTTTTTCTCAGGCATTAAGGAAAACGAGCCAAAGCTAACCATCCAAACATTGACCTCTTGTGTAGACTGCATTTCATACCTTCCAGGTAGTGTTTCTATTTTTTTTTTTTTTACAGTTATGACTAAAGAGGGAGCTGTAAATCTTCTCACTTTTTTTTTTTTTTTGAGAGATACATCAACGCTACGAGGCTCTAGTGACTCAGTGCTAAAATATCATCAAGCGGTGTGATGAGCTATGAGTCTCTCTGTTTAAGCATGGGAAAAACAATTGAAAACACACTGCACCTGGTGACCAGAAAGGAGTAATTCTGAAGTGTTCTAAACAAAGCACGTTGTTCACGTGTGTCAGGCCTGACCTTCTGCAGATACAGCTGCAGCACTCAAGTCTCATTCTGTTTAGTCGGCTAAGCTGTTCGCATCAGTAGAAGAGATTGTGGCTGATTTTCTGCAGAAATCGGGCTGCGCCGTGCCAAATTGCTCCAATAAATTCAATGTCGGAGCTAAATAATAGATTTCCATTACAGTCAAAAGAGCATGAAGCATGTTTTTTTTCTTTCTTTTGGAGGTCTTAAACATGCCACAGTCGGCTGTGGCAACATCAGAGTTAAACCGGAGAAGCCCAAATTCAAAGCCATTACGATGCTTCATTGCTTTATTTTCTAATTTACCAAGATTAACGATAGGCAATAAGCAGTCTATTTATTCTAAAGGAATTATTTAATTATTTAATCTAAAATAAAGTGTTTCTTTGGAAAGAAGAATGAGGTGATGAATTTAAAGGATGCAAGATGCAAATAAAGCGGAGGAGTCGAAGTTAAAAAAATCCATCCTTTAGCATGTTTCCAAGAAGTTCTTTCTTCAAGGGTCCCTTTGTATGTCAGCAATATGTCAAAAGGAAGTTCTTTTAGATTCTAATTGTTGTCTATTTTGAGTTAAAAAGTGTGAGGTCAGTGCATCGTTCTTTCCTGTATCATTACAAGCGATCAAATCAAACACGAGACTGTTCTCAAAACGAGTCATCACCTTGCCGTCACCGTGAGCGGTTTGTAAAGCGCAGCTCTGAGATTGCAGCCTGACACCATCAGAAGGGATTCTTATCCTTTTTCTTTTTTTTTCTTTTTTGTTAAGCGCTGACGAGTCGTAGACACATCAGGGACTCACGTTACCTCGATGTTTCTCCGTGCTTGTCAAAGACGCCGAGATGGGATCTTGTTAAAAGTGGGCCATCGGAGGTGCATCTTCACAACAATCTAGCAGGAGTGGATTTCACTTGAGTGCATAATATGATGCTTAAAAGGCAATACTGACTGTGACGTCTGTCTAAAGATGTTCTACCTTGGGCAAAGTGACTAAATTAAAAAAGGCTCTTTGGTTAAACGGGCGTTTATGGTTTCGTCAAAGCTTTTGCCCAATTTGTGGTCATTTTATTGTTGACAGAGCTTTGTTTCTGAGACTGGGCACTGCACATGTGCTGAAGTTTTGTTTGGAAGGCATGTAATACATATTTAAACGGATATGTGAATCGGATTACAATGTTAATGGTTCATATAAACAGAATTTTCAGAATCTGAAATTGGATTAATTCCTAATGCGGATCAGATCATTTGGTCTTGGGACTGGATGAGAAATGTTTGAGTTCATATTGAGATCTTATGATGTAAAGGCAGATTGAGCATCTTCTTAAAGGTCCTGTTCTTCGTGATCCCATTTTTCAAACTTTAGTTAGTGTGTAATGTTGCTGTTATAGCATAAATAATACCTGTAAAATTATAAAGCTCAAAGTTCAATGCCAAGCGAGATATTTTATTTAACAGAAGTTCCCTTTCAAAGCCTACAGCGAACGGCCGGTTGGGACTACATCCCTGTACATCCTGCTTTAATTACGTCAGTAGAGCAGTTTGTCGACTAACCTCCGCCCACAAGAGTACGCGGAAAAGGGGGCGTGGTCTTGTTGCTCCCGCGTGGATAAGAGGAAGTGTTGCATTCGGTTGCGTTTGTATAGTTTGTTTGTCGCCATGTCGTCGAGACGCTGTTATTTTCATCCCGGAGTCAAGTCACCTTTGTTTGGCTTTCCCAGGGACGCTGTACTTAGAGATCATTGAGCGCATGCATCCCCGTTATGGTGAGAGGCGTGACCTTTCCGGTAACGTGTGCTCTGCGTGCGCTAAGCTGCTGTCGAATCACAACACGGGAACCGCTGGCACAATCAGAACTCGTTACGTGTTTCTGAAGGAGGGACTTCATAGAACAGGGAAATCTTTCAAGCCGTTTTGAGGACAGAAAGCGTTTTTCCATTCCAATGTGCTACTTTTCCATTGTTTTTCTATGTAAACACGCACTAGACGGACGTGTATAACCCTTGCGCTCACGTCTTGCGTCCTTTGCAGTTTCTCGTGCATGGCGTTCCAATTAAAATCAGGTCAACTTTTAAAAAACACTTCTTGAGACCTTGCGTTTTCCCCCATTCCACTACCTGTGTCTCGCTTTTTCGAAGAAAAAACGCATTCTGTTTGAACGAACCCTAAGACTTTGAACAGAATGTGTTTTTCCATTCCTATGCACTACTTTTCCATTTTTTCTATGTATACACCCACTAGACGGACGTGTGGGACTGTTGTGCTTACGTCTCACATATTTTGCAGTGTCAAGTTGCTAAATAAATCAAGTTAAAAGAATTTCAACGTTTACACGCAGTGCCGCTTATCAATGTCAGTTCCAAAACAGTGGACCAATCAGAGCCCCGGAGGCGAGGCAAGCGTTGCAAGGTTTTATTTTCAGTTTCAGCTTTGAAGGATGGGGTGAACCCAAACAAATATCTTTTTATCAAGGCCAAATGCCATAGCCAGTGCAATGATTTTCCTTTTTTCCATGTCAAAAATTGTAGCTCTCTATTCTATTATCTATTATGTTTGGCCATTTCTGTTATTTCCGCATCGCGTCATAAAAGCGCATCTCGAGACCTTCACAGTCTGCGCTCGCTTTTTTAAAAACCATTCCAGAGCGTTGCATCTCACGTTTTTAAACGCAAAGAGACGTTTAAAGACTGTGTGAACGGCCCCTTACACTGTATCTACACTGAACGCGGCTATTGTCTTGCCGTGCCGCAAACAGCTAGAAGCTAGAATCCAATTGTCCTTCATATCAGAAGTAGTGTGAGTGCTTTGAAGTACGTCAGAAAAAAAATGGGGCATCAGTTTACCGTTGGGAATTTGCCACGCAACATCCAGTGTAGACAGCATCGCTGATTGTAATGGGTTCTGTTTGCTTTTGTCACGTTGTCGCGCTGCTCGTGTCCAGTTAATACACAGTGCAAAGGCCCGTTCACACCAACAACGATAAGTATAAAGATAAATATAAGGATAATTATATTAGTGTCCACACCAGCGGACAATATCATTCTGTTTATTTTAAGCGCTTGCTTGACTGCCGCTTTAACCCTTAAATGCACACCTCGGGTCTTTAGCGACCTGAGATGTAATTCACTACCCTCCTCCTCATTAATATTTTAAAGTTAGACATCAAACTTCTTAGTATTCCTCAATCAATCCATTTTAAACAATATAACAAGAAAAAAAAATACTAATAGAATGTCTGTTTTTCCACTACTTTTTTGTCAAAACTGTATAGGGTCGCTAACGACCCGAGGTGTGTAAGATTGTAGGTATTTTTTTTCCTGCACAATTATAAATGAATCTATAATGACAAAATAACTGCAATTCACCTTTATTCCACAAGGTGGCAATGTCTGATACACAATGATGAAGTGACAATTCACTCATACTTACTGCAGACTGAAAACGAAACAATAAAAATTAAAATCTGAACTTGAAAACTTGAAATGACTCAGCGATTTACTGCAGAGCAAGTACTGAACACAATCAAATATTAGTGTCACTGTCACTTGATGATGGATCTGGTGAAGGAAGCTGTCAGTGATCAAAATATTTATTTTCAAGGTGTTGAAAATGAGTTTTGAGAATATGTGTGAGATCGCGAAAATGATCCAGATGCAGAATGTACTGGGAAATGAGTTCTGACAAGGACAGTGATGATGGTATAAAACATCTGCTCAAACTGAACCCTTCCAAGCTTCAAAAAGGTAACGAAATATGTTTTATTTTATTCTTCTGTAATTGTTGCTCTAATATCAGGCGTTTTATATATTATCGCGACAGGTATAGATCTATCCATGTTAGATATAGATCCAGGTCGCTAAAGACCCGTAAATATGTAAGAATGTTTGGCGAAACAGTCATGCATTTAAGGGTTAAATGCTCGAGCTCATTATAGCAGGATTGATTCTGATTGGCTGTTTTTATCGTTCATCAGCTGGATAAAAAACTTTCTGAAAGTGATTCCAACTCTATCGCATCTCTGTGCCGTTATAGCTGTTAACTCCGCTATTCTTTATAAGAGCGATTTTTAGAACTATATCTGTATCGTTATCTTATATAGTTATCATCCTTGGACTTAAGACTTCGGCAAAAGCACATTTGCTCTCAATTTCATATCATTGCTGTCTAGGAGAATAAGTTGAGCTTTTAATGAGATCTCATTTGTCAATTTTATTTCCCATAAGCTCAGCTCGAGTGCTGTTCGTCACTGTACGATTTACATCCCGCAGCCATTTTTCCCACAATACTTTCATCCTTCATGATCGATACATACACGACAGCTTTTTAAGCTACATGGATACATATCACGGACAATAAATGAAGCGCTGTGATTCAACGGCAGAGAGAATCTTTGCTCACTGGATGATTGACAGCTCACAGAGCAAGCTAAACCTCACAGATCTCTTCTCAGCCGGATCGGCGTTCCGACAGGAGCGTGCAGTCTTTTCATGGATCTGAGAAAATTCCCACAAAGGACACTGCCGTACACGCTCGGGCTCCTCCCTGCATGCTTTGGCTGTCTCCCTTTGAAAGTGTGACAGCTACATCTCCGCAAGTCCAAAACGTGAAAGTGCCCTTGCCTTTCCTTTTCCACTCATTCTGAGAGTGTCTGCAGCGATAGGGAAATCCAAAGTCACAAAGACACTGTCTGGGAAGTAGAGACAGTTCCTATTTAAAATCAACATGAAATAAAAATCGACCATTAGTATATTCATAAAGTAGGCATAATATCTGTTTTCTAAATGCATGCTGTTGATCTTATGGATCCTTTTCACAGACAGTGACACATTTTCGCAGGTATCAATCAATCAATCAAAGTCGCGTGAGCAACGATGGCTCGTAGCACTGATCTGAACATGCGGGATAAATGACCGTGGTCGATGGCAAGGTTCCATTGATGTAGAACAGAGGAAATTGAGCCGTCACCAATCTGCTGAACCCATGTTCGGAGTGGGCGACCAGTGGTCTTCTTCAACCGTTAGGAGTGCGTCTTTCAGAACAGTGGGCAACAGCACAGGCTAGGGTGCCATGGGCTGGAGTATGACTTCCCATCCGGGCCACTTGCCCGAAAAGAGCAGTGCGACGGCGAGTGATTATGTCAGTGATTGTTGGCAAGCAAGGTGACAGCTGCTTTCGTTATAAGGTTGAACCAGTGTACAACTCTAATCTTTTGGCATTTTGCACTTGAAGAGTCTAAGTCTCGGAACCGTACAGGAAGATTGGCAGCACACACTTGGAACAGAACCAGAAATCTAGTAAAGTTTTTATTATTTTTATCTTTTTTTATTAATATACATTAATATACTGTATATGGTATTTTTTATTAATAATTAGCACTGCTGTGAGGGTGTTTCTAATACAATGGCTGAGGGAGTGATGGCAAATTTGACATTATTTTCTCTTCTGACTACTCTAATCAATCTCTCAATATTTTTTCCCTCTTTTGTAAAGTTGTGAAAACGCTTTTTCTTTTCCTATTGGAGCAAACGGGAATACTAATCATATTCGCTGTCATCTCCCATTCACCACTATAGAAGTTTACCCAACAACTGTATAAGGACTTTTGCTTCTGAGAACTCTGGAAATGTGAGAAGTGTCCATTGTGAAAGATGCATCCATGCGTTTATATATTTTATTTATTACCCTCTTACACCCTGAAGGCATTTTTAACGATTTCACGTCTAAGTGGCATACTTAAAAGTAATGGCTTATAACTCTACAAAAAACAAGATATAAACAAGTGCATGGTCTCATTTGATAGAAGTTTGGGGGTTCTTATGTTACATCACTGCTGAGGAAATCCTATAAAAAGTGATGCAATTTATTGATTTATATCGTTATTATTGATGATTGACATGATGACTATTAGAAAGTATATATGGAAGCTCATAAAATCAAGTTTGGACTTCTGAGCCGATATCAGTTGATATCTCAAAGCAATCAAAAGGTATGGCATTTGGTAAATCCAGACCTTTCAATCACAGCGAGCAACCCACTCCAAGCGCGCTCCAGCTGTAATGGAGTGTCCGATTGCTCTCTACACATCGTACCCTCTTTACCCACCCATCTCACCTGAGATCCAAATTTCGTTGGTTGAACTTTCAAATGATGCTGTGTCATGATCTCAATGCAAATAAGCATGTCTTATCACTCCGTGAGGTTTTTCTAAAGATCTACGTCTCATGTTATGTTGTGTTTGGGCTTGTTTGAATCGGGACAACCTGCTCTAAATAAAGTTGTTTACTGTTGCTGTTTACTGTTGTTATGTGCATTGGCAGTGATCTTTCATTCAAATACTTGGTATAGTTTGCTCACAAACTGAAACAAATATGCTTTTTGTATTCTGCTAGTTTAGACCTTTTCAACGATATATATAACAAAAGACTATCAATTAATGATGCTGTTACAGATCACATTTCAAGTAAAGCATATTTTATCACACTTTAAAAATGGTGCTCCTCTAATATTATAGCAAATTTAAAAGCACTTGTTAAGAATTAGTAATATGTCCTGTATTCACTGTAAAGCCAAAATGACACCTTATTTTTCATTGATCAAGGAAGTTGTTATGAAGTTACATGCTGACAACTCTTTTGTTTGACTCTGGCGCCCCCCGGGATAATTTATAACAGGTTAAAGGGGTCATGAACTGCCTCTAAAAAAAATGTTATACTGTTGTCTGAGGTCAACGTATGACTTTTGCATGGTTTTTACATTCAAAAACATCATAATGAATAAGTAATAAGTAAGGCTATTTTCTGCGCTGGTTTTGAGGCTCTCTCAAGAAATGCTCAGTTTTTATGGACGTGCCGCATTGAAGACATGGAAGTAAACGCCCATGGCTAGGATTGGATAAGATTTGCATATTTAATGAGCTTCAGCTCCCCTGTCAGTGAAAGCGTGTGGGGAAACCTCAACTGTAATGAATCGCCCACAGCCAGGGCTCGCAAAAATGTCTTTATCAAACAAACACAATGATTTATCTCTCATCGACCTGCGATTGATTGGAATGTTATTTTTTTATTTTTACTTGGCCCGCACGATCGAGGAATATAAGGGCAAACCGCACACACACACACGCCCACACCCTTCAAGTCAAGAGAGTTATTTCACTATTTAAGATTACATTTTGGTAGCCCATCTGAAAAATACAGCCCCGGGACGTTGGGCTTTGCGAGCACTGGTCCATACATGCCCAGAGCCTGATCCCGAATCGCAATGAACCAACAACACCATAAATAAAGGATTCTTCAGCCTGTGACAGAAAATACAGTATGTTCAGTTAGACACATACACATTAATCAATACGATCTGTAACAATTCAATAATATCACATATAAAAAAAATGTTTTACTCACATTAGTGTGTTGCTTCATTCGTTCATGTAATCTCCTCCTGTCTGCAAATCCAGTCCCTTGTTTACAAACGAATCCGTGTCTTCCCCACGTGAGCTGGATATTCATTAAAGATAAAGTTCATCCTTGCATTCATAATATTGGAATCCGAACGAAGCTTATGCTGTATGTTTATTTCTTAAAACGTTCGATACTGTTTAGCTCTATGCAGGCCTATGTCATGTCAGTGGCACGAGTCGGTGGGCGGGGCTACAGAATCAGGCGTTGTTCTTTTGTTGAGGCGGTGCTTCACCACACGATGACGTCAAGGTGTGGCATATTCTGAAATAAATTGTTTGCCTGGCCTGGTGTCAATAAAAGCTTTACTTTGACTAACAAGGATGTTTTCAGCTCTGAAACTTACAGGATATTCTTATATTACCATTACCTTTTATATAACAAAAGGGAATGTTGATTCCCAATTCATGACCCCTTTAATTTATTTTTTGACCCGTAATTTTTCAACAAAATGTCATAACTTACCAAAACTTCTCCAGTCATTTAGTTAATTTAAACCCGCTCCTTTCTTACAATAAACTGCAAGCTCAAATTCAGATCTGCCTCCATCCAAACAACAACCAAAGGAACGAACCAAGTCCCTGCCCTACATTTGTCTTTCTTTTTTCAAAAGTTGCTTCACTCGGAATACAGAATACACACAATACAGAAGAAAATGTGTTATTGTGAACGATTCACATTAGTCCAAAATAATCTTTTCCTTTTTTATTTTACTCCGAACTTGCTCTAGCTCTTTTTGATGTCACCAAGGTCTCGTATTGTTCACCCATTTTGGCATTTCCACATTATTTCTCCTCCTTGAATTACCTGTTTCACTTGTCACGTAATGTCACGTAATGAAAATGTCACGTAATGAAAGTAAAATGGGTTGCAAATGACATTTCATATTGACTCTAGTGTCCAGAGGTGCTCATATATAGTGCCTACACATTGGTTGGAACAAATATAAAGATGATCCCCTTGAAATAAATGAACAAATGAATAAGTGATGAGCAGTGGAATAATCAGACCTCCATGATGACTGAGAGAAAGTACGCTTTGAGAGACTTAAATCTCCATCCTACATTTTATTTAGTTGTATATCCTTTCCCCCTCAGAAATATATAAGATTATGGAGGTAAAAAGACTTAAATCTTTTTTTTTTTTGCCTGTTGATATGCTGTTAGCATTAGATGTAATGATGTGTTTTTATGATCGTGTCTGTATTTAAATGGCGGCGGTAACTCTGTAATCATCCCCTGCTTACGTTTTCTTACTCCTCCTTCTCTTCCTGGCAGGACCTCTTTCCTCCCTTCTCGTCAGAGTCGTCTCGGACCACATCAATACACAAACAAACCCTCTCGGTTTCTAGCAGCGTTATGGAGTGCCACCCCTCCCTGTTTCTGTCGTAGCTGAGCGATGTGTGCCGCCCCGTGTCCTTGCCGTGCCATCTCCCCCGTTCCCTCTGCGATCACAGAGAGCGTCAACAACGGTGGGTTGGTAAAACGGCTAACGCTGCGCTAACACTGATCAGTGAATTTGCTTAAAAGGCACCTTTTTATTTGTGACTCATGCGATGTGCTCCCAGCCTCACGTAATGTTGCATCCCGCCTCTCCATTCATCTCCGAGGCAACGGCAAGTGCATGTGTGATGGGAATGCAGAGTGCTGTTGTGAATACAGCGCTGTGTCTGAGTGTGTGGGAGAGAGCAGCGGAGCGAGAGAGAGACAGTGTGTAAGTGTGCGGTAAACAGAAATACAGTAGCTTCTATCTAAGGAAGCGCATCTGTGGTTTTTTACAGTCGATAGAGCACAACACACTTGAGCCGTAACATGATTTCATCACACCGATCATGTAAAGCGTAATGTCTGCACATGCAACACTGTACAGTAATCATATCCATGCACACTCGTCATATGAGAAGCACATACAGTATATCAATACAATAAGCCCTTTGATATCAAACAAGCCTTATTGACTTGCAAACTAGTATGATGGTGTTAGGTGCGGTCACATTACCAAAATTCTATTGTCTCTTGTTGATTTATGAAGCAGGGCTCACAGAGAAATAATGTTCAAATCGAGGTAAATTTTTGTGACCAACTCAACACCTTTGCAAAATTTGCTTGGACCCCTTTTGAAATGACCGGATTTCGCTGAACATTTGCTGAATAACGCTAGATATGACCATAAGTTTACCATGGTTTTTACATAATACCATGTAAAAGTGTTCTGTACTTGTTCTGTACTTATTAGAAAATACCATAGTATTCTAAGGAATTATAGTGAAAATTTAGAATATTATATATTTCAAAGTACTATAAGAAGTACTAGTACTTCCTTGTAAAGACATTGTAATTGTTTATATACCATGGTATTACCATCTAAAACACTGGTGTACCACCAAAACACAGTACTTGTGAGAAGGATGCCACCATGTTAATAACTTAATACCGTAGTATTCTCTGCAGTACCGTGTACATACCATGTAATATGGCTATACAGTAATATGGTACAGATATGGTACAGTATATTTAATGGTATTCATGGTACTGTACCATTTTGATAATACCACAGTATATCGAAGCAAAATACCAAGGAACGATCATGATTTTGTATTTTACCGTGTTATTCTTGGAAGTATACCATAGTGCATTTCAGTGTTGTGTTATTTTAACAAAGTACCATGGTATGTCTATCAATATACCATGGTACCATCACAATACTTCTTGTAACGGTATCAATATACTATTATATACAAATATACCATATTTTAGAAGGAACTTGCATCATAATAATACATGGTATTGTTTATGTAAATATGAATACCATGATATTGGAACATGCGGTATTATGGATATAATACTGTGCCAAAGTACCACTGCAGTATTTTTTTTTGGAAGGACTGTTTAGGCAGCTAGTTCTTTAAAAACTCCTTTTAAAACTGGATAAATCTGCGGTTCTGCTGGAATAAGCAGGAGATGATTGATGAGATATGAGGAGCATTCCTCTGCCTCCTCTTTAGTGGATTCGGTTTAATGACTGCGGTTTTACAGCCGTTCGGAGCGTACATCCGTCCCTAGTCTGAGGACCTCTAACATGGCACTGGTGACTGTGTTCACCATAAAACGCACATCATGGGGTGATCACAGGGATGGAAATTGTGAGTCTGGGTGATGGTAAGCTTCTGCTAATGATGATTCGCACTCCATCTCTCTGTGTGTCTCCAGGTCTGTCGTGGACTGAGGTCCCATGACCTCCATTAAAGCACAGTGTGAGCTTCAATTCTTCCTCCAGCATCCTGTCTCCTTGTCTCACTTCTCGCTCGCCAAATGACTGATAGCTTTGCTGCCGTAGCCACAGCACTAATTAGCTATAGATTTACTCTTTATTCGGTAATGCTGTGACAACTGTTTTTCTTTCTTTTCCTTTTTACCCTTTTACAGCCCTTTACTTTGTGGCCATTTATTCATTCTCTCTCCTGGTCTCTCTCTCCCTTTGCTCTGTTCCAAGCCTAGCGAGCTGCTAACTAGACAGTGTTTTGGGGCATTATACTGTAGGTGCTCTTCTGACGTGATGTGAGTACCTTCTTTTGGCCAAACTCCAAGGCAAGGCTGTAAATATCCCAGAATGCCTTGCTAACAAGAAAATGGCAGATGAGGTGAAAGAGACGTTGGCTTTTTTTGGGGAAAAAGTGAATATCTTTTATTCAGCGAGGATGCATTAAATTAGTCTATGGACAGTAAAGACATTTTTGTTACAAAAGATTTATATTTAAAATAAATTGTTCTTTGTTAAGCAGCACAACTGTTTTCAACAAGAATTTTTTTTTTTTTTTGAGCAGCAAATCAGCATATTAGAATAATTTCTGAAGGGTCATGTGACACTGAAGACTGGAGTAATGATGCTGAAAATTCACCTTTGCATCACAGTAATAAATTACATATTCAAATAGAAAACTGTTATTTTAAATGGTAACAATATTTCATGATATTTATGTTTTAACTATATAAGACATCATTCAAAAACCTAAAGATATCATAGAAACTTAATTGGTCTCATTATTGGTCTGTTGGCTGGTTCTAGGCAATTTTTTACTGGCCAGACTGGGAAACCAGCTGAACATCATAACACATTTTAAGAATGGCTTAAAACAGTTAAAACCAGAAAACCAGCCCCCCCCCCCCCCCCCCCCCCCTCCAGCAGGTACATTAGAAGGCAGCTGCCGATCTAAGGTTTAGGACCAGAGCACCCTCTCTCATTCGATCTCTTTCTCACAAATGAGGATGACTTGATGCTGAACACTGACTGCCTCTCAATGAAAGTAAGAGATTTTCACTATCTCTCTCCCAGACCCCCAATCCATCACTCTCTCCCCACCGGCAGGTGCCTTTGAGCGGGGGCATTCTTCTGGAGGCTGCCCCTCACCAGCCGCAGCCTCCAGCTCCTCCAGACACCCTCATAATTCATCCGCCTGTGATCGATGCTGCTGAATTTCAGGCCATGGTTAGAGAGAGAGCGGCTGTGAGGAGCAGGCCGTGGCGTTTGAGCATCATATCCCTGTGAGCTCAGTTGGAACTTCATGCAAAGTCACTGTCGTTGGGCATTCAGCGTTAATAAGCTCAACAGAAGGTTTCGTTTTGTTTTGGTCTCGTTTTAGGATCTATTTTAAGGAATTTGCTTGTGTGCAAACATCTATATTAGCAGTCTAACTTCCCATCTAAAAAGAAACCCATTCTATGTTTAGTGGTTTTTTTTGTTGTTTTTTTTACACAAATGACAAGCTTTTTTCATGGTAAATACAGCATATTTTACAGATTTTTGCATGTATTTATCTACTTTGTTAGCTATGTACTGTATTACAGATAAGGAAACACTTTTCCAGAAGAAAACAGGCACTGTCTTGATGATATAGTGTGATAAGGATATGTGCTAAGACGCTAGGTGATCATCCTTGGGAGTCAATGTTGATTAGCCTAACTGATGGTTTTGTTTTGGTGTCAGGTAATCATCCGGTAGGCAAATATGCATGCGTCTACAAAATAGCTCATCACTTTTAAAGCTAGGGTATGCAATTTTTTGGAGTGGCTAGCAATAGCATGTTAGCTTTGAAAGCATGTGTTCACACTGTCATCGGGCTGTGAAGAGACTTTAAACCAGCATAAAAAAAAATATTAAAAAAAATCGCCTGCCTTTAATTTTAAGCAATTTATTTTTGTCTAAACATCTGATAATTTCCAAAAAAAAGAAAGAGTAAAGTCATTTGTGTTCACTTGTGAAAGGAAAATGTTCCTGTACGACAGGAAAGCATCTCATTCTGTTTTTTTAACACATTTTATTTATGTATAAAAATATCTGAGAAATTTGTTAAAATTAGTGAATTTGTGATGGATGTCTTGGCAAATTGCTACGTGTGCCATCAGGCATTTTTACCCTACGCTAGGTCATTAACCTTTCCCATCAATGTTGATTAGCCCAGCTGAAGCTTTTGAGCAGATAGGTGCTTATTTTCTTGCTTTTGGATGCCTAGCTCATTAGTTGCTGTGGAAAATATGCTAAGCACGTCTCAGATTTACTTTCAAACATGCTAATCTTCTCTGGCCACCGCTAGCGATAATGTTCTTCTTAGTGTCTCATTGGTTCAGCTTAACCATAGTGGAGGCCTCATTTTATGCTGACAGACCGAGTGCAGGGGGAAAATATATATACACACAATCATCCGCTGTTGATATAGCCACCGGCGTGCGCGGTCTATGTCTGTGATTGTTTAGACTAGCTGGTGGGCAGCTAGCAGAAAAGTCCATCTGTGTGTTTGTGCAGATGCACATATGTGTGTCTACGAGGGTTCGGTATCGCTCCGAGGCAGCGAAGATGGCTGCCCACTCTCTGTTTCTTCCTCGCAGGTAATGATTTGAAACAGCATCTGCAGAGGGGGGCATGAAGATAGAAGGGGCAGGCTGTAATTGAATGCGAACCGCTCTACTGCAGTGGCCTGAGAAAACACCATTATCCATTCTGTTATCCCAAAGGCTACTGTTCTTCCTGCCTTTATGGCTGGGTGATGGGCAAACAGTTGCCCCTCAAAGTGAATTGCCTTCTCTTTTCTCTGCTGTGTTTCCTTCGCCCATCCATTATTTTTTTTTGATTTATTCATTTGAAGGAGATATTTTCGCATATCTCTTCTAAGCAACACATAGAACATCTGTCTTAAAAGTGTAGAGGTACAGTCATTTTATTACTACTTTATACTAGTGTATCAGTGTACTTTATATAGTGCATTATTAGTTTATCTGCTGATATTAGAGATTTTGTTTTTGTTTTCAATTTATCAGTAGCAGGTTGGGAAATGATAACATAAAACTAAATTATGACTCAAAATTGTTTTTGGCCTAGAGAGACTTAGGCGCTGTTTACACCTGGTATTAAGATGCGTTTTGGTCGATCGGCTCATAAGTAGAAGAGAGAGACATACCAGTTTACACCAGATGTTTTAATCCGTCTCTTTTGTCCACTTTTAACCACTTCTGTCCTGATGTCTTCGAGGGGAGGGTCCATTGCCGGGTAAATGTATGTTTTTTTCTTCTTCTGATCTTTCGATCTAATGGACGAAATAAGCTCACGTGATTTAAATATAAACGCTCCCGGAGACGAGCATTTGCTTTCGTTTCTGCTCTGACAAGACCACGACGAACGCTGTGAGTGTGAGTTAGAAATCAGGAATGGTGAGAGAGCATCACAAACCAAATTTGGGTCTTCAGCCGACAAAGCTGTCTGTCTAGCGCACTTCTCATAATGTTTATGCATTAAGTAAGTAGGCGGAAATTATGTGGTCTTTTGTGGTTGTTTGAGCGCATTTGACACCATGAGTGTCTACCTCTGGGAGTGGTCGATGTGGACAAGCTCAAAACGTTTTAGACCCGGTTTACCTGTATTTAGCGCCATCCACTTGTGATCTGATATCCGATTGACAAAAATGCATCTTAATACCAGGTGTGAACAGGGCCTTATAGTGTGTGTTCTGATCCGCTGCAAGGAGAAGGCATTTCCGATGCCTGTTCCGAACTGTAATGGGCGATGTAGCTCATATGATGAGAAGAACCAGCTATGCTTGAGCATTCTGTCCTTTTTAGGGTCACATCTTGTGACATCACCTCCTGATTTTGGTTTGTTTAGATGCCTTTGGTTCGTGCGTTTGTTTGGAAGCGGAAGCTTTTCAGGGGTCTCGGTCTGCTTGTTTGGCAGCGTTCACACTTATTCAAATGAACAGCACTAACAGCGAAATCGCACGAGGGTTTGTTTTATTCTAAAGGCCAATTCACACCACACAGACAAACGCCAACAAACACGTCTGTTGGAGTTTGTTGGATTAGTGTGTTACCCTGTCTGTGTTTGTTGGCGTTGGTCGGGGTTTGTTTTCTCCAGACTGAACATGTTCAATCGACGTTTGTTGGGTCGTGGAATGTCTGAGGAGTGTGATATGATTTTCCAACAAACTCTGACATAATCTGACCTGGACCGTTGTCATGACGATGAGGCAAGTCCCTTGCAAAGACTGCGTGTAGGTGCTGGGCGCACTTAGTAAATTATCCTTGTAGTGAAAATGGCAGGTTTCTGGACAAATCAGAAGACAATTCTAGAGAAAGAACAAGAAGATATTCGTGAGAGACCACTGGACAAAGTTTGAGCGTGCACACGTGAAATCTGAGCAAGAGCAGAGCCATATTTGAAAGCGCGTGCCCAGTAAGTTTCATGTGCTTTTGAGTGAAAGAAATCCGCCAGTGAGCGGAGAAATTCGTTAGATAGATGCACTCCCATGTTACAATTATGCGCTCTATGACATTTAACACCATAGAAACGGCCTCAAATGAACTATAAAACGAGAAGAAAGTTGTTTCTGAAAGCTGCAATCTTTTACTTTTATTGGTTAAAATTAATGGAGAATATCTCGTGTTTTTCCGTGGGTGCTCGACCATTTCCGTGGGTGCTCGAGTTTGTCGGTGTCTGTCGGGGCAGTGTGAACATGACATTTATTTTTCAAAAAATTCCAACGACCAACTTGTTTGTTGGTGTTTGTCTGTGCAGTGTGAATGGGCATCCACACAAACCCTTAGATGTCAAGGAAAAAATGCCATAAAATTGTATAATATGGCTGTTAAGGTAAACACTGGAAAGCATTGTTGTGACAGTATTGTACACTGCATGACTGCATGTCAAGTACCCCAATGAATGGAGGAAAACGGTCTTCCAGTGATGCTAGGCCTTCTCAGCCGTAGTTTCACAACACACTAGAAGTCAGCAAGCAAAACAGTGTGTCAGGAAATATAACATGGCATTATCTTTCAACTCAAGGCTAAACGTGGATGGCTATTGCCTCCCGAAAAGCTTTCCCGCCGCTGTGGTATGACAGAGTGCCGTGCCCATGCCACCCTTGTTACTTTAGAGTGTCACTCTCATATTTTCTTGCTCACTGTCACACTTCCACCAAAACTTTTGTCAGTCTTAAACAAAAACATGACACTGCTTCTGGTTTTCATGTGACAAGGCCATACAAAGGACTGCATGCCAAAAAGCTAGAAGAAAGTCTTTGTCTGTTGGATTTTTCACCAAGCTATCTACATCAGAAACCCTAAAGCTGACAATGTCATAAGAATTTCCTCTTATTTCTCTCATTCTAAATGTATTTGTAATATAACAGGATTTTTTAGTGACTGACAATTCACTAAATATACTGTAGGTACAATACTCCTGATCTAAGGCACAATCTTGTACCTTGTAGGGTTTGAACCTGTAACCCTTCATTTGCCAGCTCTGATCTTTACATTTTACATTTATTCATTTGACAGACGCCTTTATTCTATGATTTCAAGGTATACACTTTATTGAGCCACAGGAAAAGGACCACTGGGCTACACCGCCCCTATACAACAATGACTATAAGATGTCAACATTGTGAATATGTAAGCGGTAAACTCTGTGTAATGTGATTTATTGGCATTTCTCAGCAAATATTCATGTATGTGATTAACATTGAAAACATTACACATGGTTTTGTTGGTGATGACATTCAATTATATTTGTAGGTTTCTCTCCATGTACAAATATTAGCGTCCAGTTTTCTCTCTGTCTCTCTTCACCACCGTCTGTGAACACATTTATTCCCTCCTTCAAGTTTCTGACTTGTTGAATGTGGCCTTTAACAGCCATCTCACTCTGACAGCTGGCCAGTTAGAAATACTGCAATTGCTACACGTCCAGGCTTTTAAAGGGAAGTCTCTTTCTGTTTCCGTCTCACCCCTCCATTCTCACACCTTTTTTTATTATTCTGAATGCCAGTGTGCGCCCCTCTCCCCCCACCCGTCAGCATGCCTCTCTGTAATAGGCTTGTCTCCATCACAAAAGGCGGACTTGACATTTGCTGGTGGATGTCAATGGCTGCTGGAAGCTTGACGGACAGCGTGGCCCGAATGTGCGCCCGGGCGCTCAGCGCTGGCTAATTAGCTGTTATGGAGGAAGTGTCGGTTGATTTAGGCTGGGGCCTTATCGAGAGAGCCCACCTTTCCTCCTTCCGCCGTGCTGGTGTGATGCAGGGCAGCCGCAGCCTTCAAATCCACGACAATAGACAGCCCTGTTATCTGGCCCTGAAAGAGCTTGTGCACTGCGATAATCAGCTCGAAGGAGAGATGGAGGAAACGGGAGATTGTTGAGGCAAAGAAAATCAGAAAATGGGGAGGGGTTTTATAAGATTTAGTTTAAAGGGGAATCATAGAGCTCCTTTCAAGGTAGAATGTGACCGGGCACAAATAAAATGGGTATCAGATGATTTTATGGTGTATATCTAATGTATTCAATTCATTGTTCATTCAAAAATTTGAATTTTTGACATTGCTTACTCACTCTTGTTTTGTTCCAAATCTGTATGCAAAGGAAGACATTTTGAATAATCTCCACGCAGCTGTTTTCCATTCAACATTTTATAGTGATCATGCTTGTCAAGACCCATAAATGTGCATTGTATTATTAAGTTATGTTTATTAATGGTAAATCTTCACCTCCATTTCCACTCTTATATCTTAGATTGGTTTTATATACGAACTGGGGGAAAATATAAAGCTCAAGCAATATGGACTATTGTTATAGGGTTTTTTTTGTTTTGTATTATTAACAATATTTTGTGCTCTTTGGAGCTATACAGTCATAGTTGGTCATTATAAAAAAGAGCTGTGGACATGTTGTGTTCTACAGGATAAATAAGGGATTTTGAATGAAAGGAAGGTGAGTAAATAATAAAGACTTTGACTACTTATGCATGCACCCTCATAATTATAATAGGATTTTGACAATATTGCGATTAAACTTTACCTCATGTAAACGTAATACTTCGATCAAACTAATGCGATTAAGCTCATAGTCATAGTAACCATAGTCACATTAAACAGGCATGTAAACACATTAATCACATGTATTACCATTCTGACCAAAGTGCGCATGTGCGGACATACACGGATAACGTGTGTTGTTCACAAAACTTCATGAATGAACTTTGTGACATTGTTCTGAAGTTTTCTCCAAATCCCTGAACTCTGTCAACACAGCTCTTCATCTAGATGGCGCAAAGAACACGAGAAGACAAACCCGGCATTGTGATGTTCATCACAGCGCTGAATAATATCCAGTAAGCTACTCCCATTAAAATGTATTACAAATTTGATGCAAGTAGATTAAAACAATGGGCGGTAAAATGCACACTGTATGCCTATCTGAGTGTGGTATAACCATACTTATTAGCGAATAATCAGTAATAATGAAAATTGCATGTAAACTGGAGTGAAGAGTTCTGCTCTGCCCTACAAAGGCAAAAGGCAGTAACTTCATTTTATTGATATTTTTGGGACATTGAAGACCTCCTTTATCATGTGGATAAGTATCTTGAGTCAATTCAGTTGTTTTATCAAGAAAATAATGGGTTGTCTTAACAGTAACTTCCAAAAGCCTAGGAGAAACCAAGGCAGAAAACCGTAACACCATTTACTGTTCTTTGCCTTTGTTTTAGAGCTCTCAAATTGAGTTTGGATACTCTGCTATTTTTTAGCCATTGTTTAAGTTACTATGTCAGCCTGGAGTTACGGTATTCTGCCGTTGTTTTACCATCCATTAAAGTTTGCAGCGTTTATATTACAGTGTAGCCTGTGTCATACATCTGTCACTGAAGCAATCCCACACACGATACCTGAATAAAAGTGTAGGTAAAACAAATAGTTGAGAGGTTGTTTTTACTAATAGTGTTTGCGGATGGTTGAAATGGCTTTTGAAATGTCATGGTCACTAGATTTTATACAGGTGTTACTATAATGATTTTGTAAATGGTGAACAGCAACTAAATATTGATAATGTGGAAATGCCATTTTCCTCGGTCTGATTTTTTGCAGACAATACAAAGGCAGAGTACACTAACTTCAAAATAGGGGTCAAAAGTCAAGTTTGAGCTCAAGATTGTTTTTATGTAGATCATTTTCATTACTAAAACATCTAATTGACAGATTTCCAGTGTCCTACCTATAATTAAGTTGGCTGGACAACTAAAAATCATTTTTCTCAGTTCCGCACTCTAGTGAGTTAAGGTATTTTGCCTTTGTAAGGCAGTATCCTACTGCGATTAAGACCTTACTCTGATTATTATAAATAGTCGCATTATTGGTGCTCATGTAAACATAGTCATTGAATTGGGGGTATCCTCAATTGGAAAAATGGTTCAGATGGTTTATAATTCTCTCTCTCTCTCTCTCTCTCTCTCTCTCTCTCTCTCTCTCTCTCTCTCTCTCTCTCTCTCTCTCTCTCTCTCTCTATATATATATATATATATATATATATATATATATATATATATATATATATATATATATATATATATATATATATATATATATATATATATATATATATATATATATATATATATATATATATATATATATATATATATATATATATATACACATGTCCTCATTTATATAGCTAGGTAAGTGCATGTCGGTAAGAGAGTTGTGCAGGGTTTACAGGCGAGGAATTACCATGAATAATTAAATGGCTGGGGTGAGCATTCTGGTAGCCTTTGATTAATACTGGAAGAATAGAGAAAAAGAATAAAATGAAAAGAGAGCACCATGAAAGAAAAGACAGAACAGCAAAGAGATCAGACAGAAGAGAGGAGAGACAAAAGGCAGAGTGCTGCATAGAGAACGAGTCTGAAAGCTTGATTCAGCAGTGCGGCTCCTTTCCCGTCCGCAGCCATGTGGAGCCTGCAGTTCAGCATATTTTACAACACAAACCCAAAGGGAGAAGACAGAAGAGGTGTGTGCGAGGAGAGGAATTTGGAGCAAATTTAAGTGACACAGGTAACACCAGAAATAACAGGTACACTCTGACTTTTCATCTTTTTTTTTGTATTATTTATTTAATTTCCAGTCTGGTAGACGGCAGGGGAATTTGTCCCTTTTTTTCTCGCGCTCCATTCAGGTTGAAATCAATCACCGTCCACACTTGTCGGCGGTCCTCACAGCAAGAACATCGGATTATATATAGCTCGTGTCTCTCACACGATCCGTGCCTGGCAGACCCTAAAGAAACGATGCGTATCGCTATTAGCTAGACCAGCATCATGCCTGCCTCAAGATCCCTGAGTGGGTTTGCTCTCAAAGTCAAAGGCGCTGAGTCATGAGAACTGGAAAGTCAGTGGGGACCTAGGTTTGGCAGACCTGTTTTACCTTCTCTTCTTCTGATACGGGCAGAGTGCCATCTTTCTTTCTCTGTCTATCTTTCTTTATTTCTCCTCTGGGTCTCAGTGTTCCATTCAGCTGGTTAGCGAGTGCTAAAATGAGCTAGCTCTTATTGCTGTGAGAGATCAGAAAAACGTGGTGACTCACACACCTTAGCATTTAGAAACTATTCACTTATTTAAAGCCGTGTTGTTAAAAAAAAAAAAATTGAATGAAGAATGCTGCAATTGTGAGTATCCATATATGTACAGCTGCAGGTTAAGTACATTTCCCCTGCTGGGAAATCCAGCTAAAACCCTACTTAAAGGGTTAGTTCACCCAAAAATGAAAATTAGCCCATGATTTACTCACCCTCAAGTCATCCTAGGTGTATATGATATTCTTCTTTCAGACGGATAAAATCAGAGATATATAAAACAATGTCCTGGCTCTTCCAAGCTTTATAATGGCAGTGAATTTTGCTCTAAAAGTGCATCTATATCCATAACTTCTCCACACGGCTGCAGGGGGTTAATAAAGGCCTTCAAAAATGTGTAATTTCCGGCGGACTGTATTCAACGGAAAAAGTGTAGCGCCCACACCTCTCGCAGTTCAAAATGCTTATGCTATGTCTGCTGACATTGCACACCAGTTACGCTCATCAGACGTAGCGTAAGCATTTTGAACTGCGAGTGGCGTGGGCCGCCGGAAGTTAGACATTTAGCTTTATAAAGTTTTAAATATGGATATTTTCCTTACACAAACCTATCGCTTCGCTTCAGAAGGCCTTTATCAACCCCCCAGAGCAACATTCACTGCCATTATAAAGCTTGGAAGAGCCAGGGCAATTTTTTATATAACTCTGATTGTGTTGGTCTGAAAGAAGAATGTCATATACACCTAGGATGACTTGAGGGTGAGTAAATCATGGGCTACTTTTCATTTTTGGGTGAACTAACCCTTTAAAGGAATAGTTCACCCAAAAAGGACAATTCTGTCATCATTTAGTCATGCTCAAGTTATTCCAAACCTGTATACAAGTCTTTGTTCTGCTGAACACAAAGAAAGATATTTGGAAGAATGTTTGTTACCAAGCAGATCTCGGCAGCCATTGCCTACCATAGAGGGGAAAAAAATACTATGGTTGTCAATGGCTGCAGAGATCTGCTTGGTAACAAACATTCTTACAAATATCTTCCTTTGTGTTCAGCAGAAGAAAGAATAGGTTTGGTGACAGAATTTTCATTTTTGGGTGAACTATCCCTTTAAAGTTGTAGATGGCTTTACATGTTTTCCAGCTGGTTTGAGCTGGTGTAGGTGGTTGACCAGATGGACCACCTGCTGGGACCAGACTGAGCTGGTAGACCATCTTAGTCAAGGTGATTAAAGCTGGTAGACCCCCCCTCGGACAAGCTACAAATGAGCAACAATAGTAAAAAAAAAAAAACAGGTTGATTTCCTGATTGACCTGGCTATCCAGCAGGGGTCGTGTTTGTATGTTTGCAAATAGTTTATGCATGAATGTGCAAGTGCTTTATGCCTTAAGCAAACTTTCTTGTTCTTTTCACTGAACTAGCCGCAAGATTTGCCTGGTTTTGTCTTCTTTGGGCCAGTAAGTTGAAATTTGCCCATGCTCGATAGTGTAATTCCAGCCTCATCTCTCCTTTTCCTTTCCTCTCTTGAGCTCAGGATAGATCCATATATCTCTCTTTATCCCCAGGCCACACAACACCTGGCAGCCTCCTACACCGCCTGAAACCAATCCCTCATCCCAGTAACCCAAAAAAAGTGGAGTAAGCCTAGCGCTGGGAAATCTATTACCCCGGAAATGGTCTCTCCTTGGACTTGACCATGCACATTTGCCTGCCCACATGCCCGTAAAGAAAAGCTCATTAGACATTTCTGCTCTTAACACGCAGTCCACCACCATGAGGCGTGAGACAGTAGTGTTAAATGGAGCATTGCTTGGGATTCTTGTTAATTGAATTGACACTTCCTGCTTCCATTGACGATGTCAAGACAGTTTCTTATTCTCCCTGAATCTCTGGCCTTAGTGTGAACGTTTGACGAAAAAGCAGAAACGTTGTTATTCCTTGAAGATATAGACAAAGTTTTAAACAAGAACTTCACCACTCTCTGAATTATTTCCCAGAATTCGAGGCAAGCAGGTTCCAATTCAATCTGCATGAAAAGGCACTGGATTTACTTGTTTGTCTGCAATGTACCAACCAAAAAACACATCCCCTTCAAAAACAAGCTCAAACTAATTCAATTTTATGTGTGTGCAAAACAGCTTTGTCCTTCAAATGACCCTTCAAACATGGTCCTCATCCATTATCCAAGCGGCACACTGTAGGATAGGGAGGCGTCCTGACATGGTGACCTGAGGGTCTGGAGGTAATCAGCTGCATGGGCCACAATGTGACCCGCGGTGTGTATCTGCAGCCGCCGAAGCCTCCTAGGCAAACACGGCTATTGATTTTAGCACTGTATCTTTTATTGGAGTAATGTCTGTGAAGTGTGAGATGTTTGACAATTTAATGGAAAAAGGTTGAGTAGGGAGGGCAGCCCAGCGAATAGCAGAAGGTGTACGGGAACTAATATATCATTGTCGGTCGTATCCTGTGGAGTTTCACGGCGTGGTGCACCACTTTCTGACATTTTACACCATACACACACTGTATCCAGCGTCCAATCTATCATTTCAGCAAAAACACTGTTGTGTAATATTTGAAATAATTAAATAAATTGTTGAAGAGAGACCGCAAACCCCTTAAGGGAGCTCGACAAGGCAAGGGGAGGCACAAAGCAGTGCTGAGTAGAAAAAAAAGAGGGGATGAAGGCTGAGGAAGATTGTGAGCGAGTGTTCAGTGCTACATCAAAGCGGAGGCCTCCATAAAGAGCGCGGATGACTTCCGGCTATTGATTCCTCCCTCTCTCGAGGTCAGGTGAAATGTGTTTTGGCATTCGCTTCTTTTCTTTCGTTTTGTTTCCTAGGTGCTTTTTTTCTGTGTTATTACGAGCTCAGGCTCTCCGAGGACGTTGCCGGCTTTTGGTCGGTAACAAGCTCAACTCGACTGTAGTTGTTTTCAAGGATCAGAACTCCAAATTGCTTGGCAGGGCTCCTCCTGCTTGGCTAACATGTGCTAGCCCGCCTTACGCTCCCTAAGCTTTTCATAATCATTTTAGGGTAGTCACTTTTAATCTTGTCATACTGTATCTACCCAGCCGCCTCAGCACAGAGGGAGGCAAGCAGGTCTCAGGGGCTGTACGGTCGTGGCCCAGATGCTCGTGAAGGAAGTGTCCTGTTTCGTACTTTAGATACCTGCCTAGGCAACTGTCATGTAATCAATACATGCACAACCTTGTTTGTCGCTTTGTTATGAAAGTCTCTGTCAGGAATATAAATGTGAATGCAAAGTGTATCTCTCTAAGAATTCGTTTTTTTATTTTATTAGTTTTTTTTATGTATATATATGTGTGTGTGTGTGTGTGTGTGTGTGTGTGTGTGTGTGTGTGTGTGTGTGTGTGTGTGTGTGTGTGTGTGTGTGTGTGTGTGTGTGTGTGTGTGTGTGTTTGTGTGTGTGTTTTGTGAGTCCAGTCATACAAACAGAATTTACTGTATAACGTAAAATGTTACAGAATTTTTGATGAATAAATAAAATGCAAGTCAGTACACTTAAATCTAATTGCAATATAGACTAGTGTCTGTGAATATTAAACTGCAAAAAGACTATATGTTTCATTGGGACATTTACCACACACACACACACACACACACACACACACACACACACACACTGAAGTCATATCATAAACATAGAAATTCAAAGGTCTTCACAGTAACCCATCAATATAAAAGTTCAGTTTAAACTGAAAAAAAAATATATAGAGCAAAATTTTGCTACGTCTCAATGTTATGATAATATAAACTACTACTATTACTACTAATAATAATTTAATTATTTTTATATATATTTTTTAGGAATAATCACAATTTTTCCTCAATGTTTCAATTTTATCAGCGAAGCTGTTGTGCAGCACTTTGCTTGATTTTTTGTTTTGTTTAATTTCATATGATTAATTGATAAATTCAATTATTTTTGCCTTCATTTAATTGTCAGAAAAACAACACAGAAAAGAAAAAAAAAGTAAAAAAGGTATAAATTCAATGAATTAGACATGCTTTTTGATTATTAAAATTGAAAACAGTATTTAAATTATTAAAAATAAAACTGAATTTGAGGGGGGGGAACGTATTTCATAGGCCCCTAAAAATGTAATTGTGTTAAACTTTTAATAAATGTTTGTTACATCATATAGATTTCATGATTTCAATGAATTAGACATACTTTATGATTACTAAGAAATGGAATTTGGGAAAAAATAAAGCAGATTTCATAGGGCGTTGTGCATGGGATGGTGGAAGGAGGAAATAGTGTCTTTCGAATCCTATGCCCCATCTTTTCTTTCTCGTTTTATCTATATTCTTCTGTTCTTGTATCATATAATTTGCTCTCTTCTCTATTTAGTCTCATCTTATTTATTGTAATCTCTCCTATTCTCTTGTTCTGTCTCTTCTCGCTCACTTTCTCCATCCATCCAACCATCCCTCCCACCCAAAACCTCTTCACGTCCCTCATTGTTCTCCTTACCATCACTCCACCATGCTCTTATTTCCTCTTTTCATCTGCATCACGAGTAAAAGCTCCTTGTTTACACCAGTCCTACTCGGCATCAGTGCCTCAGCCACAGATTACAGACGGTGTCATTTAAGAACTCCCTGACAGATCCACAAGGACAAATCAAAGGAATCTCCAGCATGTCTTCCGGTGAACCGTTCCAGTAATTCTGCCATTGATAGAGGGCCGGCCGGAGCCGTGTAAAGCACACTGTGTTGATGCAGTGATCTGGGGCATTGAACAGAGAGAGGCTGCTTATCTCTCCATGCGGTGTGATCGGGGTGAAGAAGTCAGTGTGCGGATGCCGCTTGCCAATACTTCAGCCTGTGACCTCATCACCCTGCGCCAGATTCTCATTTTGGATTTTGTTTGCTGACATGGTAATGGAGGTTAGAGGGGAAGAGAGCTCAGGGATACGCTTTCCTTTCCTTTTCCTTTTTTTTTTTTGGAATGGCATGCTTTTTCTTGCACACAAAGACAGACAGACAGAGGGAAGGAAAGGTGGTTAACAGGCATTATCCATAGATAGAAATTCTCCAAAAAAGTTATAGAAAGAGTGAGATGGATTGATAGATATGTAGTCATTTCTATTTACTCAATCCATTTTAAGAACTTGTTTAATTATAGTGGGTCTTCATTTAATTTATTATACTTTATATATATATATATATATATATATATATATATATATATATATATATATATATATATTTTTTTTTTTTTTTTTTGTAGATACATTTTTCCTCAATGTTTTTTTTAACAATTGTAGATGACTTATTTTTAGGGCTGTCAAACAATTGATCACGATTAATCGTATCCAAAATAAAAGTTTGTTATATGTGTGTGTACTGGGTATAATTACTATGTGTATATATAAATACACACACATGCCTTTATATATTTAAGAAAAATGTGTTATCTATATATAAAATATTTATAGATATATTTTTGGATGTGATAAATCGCCATTTATCGTTTGACAGCACTACTTTCATTGGGGGGGGGGGGGGGGGGTATTATTGCATCCTTCATATCTCGAGAAGTCTTTAGTTTTATCATATTTATAAAAGTCAGATATGCTGTACCAAGTCTTTCCGAATAAAACCGAGCAGCTGGAGGCGTATCGTGTGGGCGGAGCTAAAGAGTCACGTTCATGTTGTTTACTTGATGTGCACTTACGCGCCGATAGCCAACAACACACAGACATTTGAAGCAGTTTTACTCACCGCCCGCGGTTACAACGCATGACCGTGAACCTTCATCGTTGGGACCGCTCCATCTTTCAGCATTAAACAATCTGCAAATCCGGAGTTGAACTGGGCCTTTTTTTAAAACAATCATCGCCGAAATGCAGGGAACAAACAAAAACACTTGCGCAACTCCATTGCTGCTCCGGAAAATCAAACTCCATCCACTGTCCCCTTAACACTGGATTCCTTGGGAAGCTGAACAGGGTTGTCTTGCCCTGACAACAAAAAACACACTTCTTTGGTGACATTGTTTTTTGTGAAGTCCTGTGACCTGTGCAGCGCAGCCGGCGACTTCCCTAAAGCCGAGCAAAGCGCGTTGATGGGCGTGCTTTTGCTCTCTCGCTCTGGTCTACGTGTGTGCGCGCACGCGCCCTTCCGGGAGAAGTGCCCGCACAAAGAAATTCCGCCCTTGTTGACGTCACAGGCCCATACTCGAGAAAAAAAAAAAAAACTTTTCAAAACTTGTGAGAAATCAGAAGGAGTATTTTTGGCACAGAAATAAACATATATTTTTTTTTAACTTTGGCCATGTTTAGCATGGGAATCCAAGTCTTTAACACTGTAAAAAAATCTCAGAATGCATGAAATAGCATTTTACGCCCCCTTTCATTTATTTTATTTCTTAATTTGCTCTTTTGTGATATATTTTTTTCTCACTATTATTATTATACTCTACTAAGCTGTAAATGCTTTGTGGGGAAAAAAAAATATATATTGTCATGACAATAAAGCATGCGGAATTAAATTAGATTGAGAGACATTTTCTCACCGGCCAGATGGCAGAAGCAAAGTTTAAATTTTGTTAACTTTCCATGTGGTCACAGTGATATACTTTATAGGTCAAGTCACTTGAGCTTTGCAATTTTTATTATTTATTACAGACAGTGTTATTTCAGTAGTCGTTTCAAAGTTATTGGTGAGAGAAGCCTTTAACCCGTTGCTTCAGGGCACCAACGGATGGGTATAAAAGTGTTAGGTTGTGTTGATCTTTTGGCCTGAAGTTATGGTTGCCATACAATCCCAGATATGAGCACCTTGATATTGTGTTCTTTCAGTGAGATTCATTTATCCACTCATTCCTTGAAGGGTAAACTTGAATATGGTTGAAAATGTATTCCAGGTTCAGTTGCTGATTGTCTGTCTGTGAGATGAGCTGTGTTGGGTGTTGGATGGGTTAATAGCACTATGTCTCAGTTTATTGAAATAAAGTACTTAATCCTGCTGTGTGCCTTTGAGCGTAATAATGACAAGGATATATGATTGACATTTATGTCACATTAAAGCAAATGTGTTTGTTATTAACTGATGATGCTTGGGTTTGTAACTTTGTGGTGCTGCAGAAAGGTTTTTTTAATATATATATAAATCACAAAGAATCACAAAGAAACATTAATCTTAAGAAACTTTAAAAAAGTTAACTCCAGCGTTAAAAAAAAGCCTTCATGCATTCTTTTATTATTTATATCAACACTTCAATGTGGGTATGTTTCATATAAAAAGCAACATTTTGAGCAAAAAGTTGAGAAAATCAGGTTTTTGTCAAAGACTACGACTGGATCAGATTCAGTACGATGAACAAAACACAGATGGGGTAGATCAAGTCCATAGACACCCCCAAAGCTTCACAGTCCTAATCACTTCCTGGTTCGACATTTCACTCCATTTTGATTTATATGCTGTTTATTGTTAATGGTGATATTATTTTTCATATGCATCTGCTTGCATATGAGATCGCTCGTTTCTGCTTCTTTTTTCCTGTGTTTTTATCTGGAGATACTGTACTCGTTCAGGAGATGTGTAATAACGCCCCCTAGCATATTACAGTGAAAACACGGAAAACCATAAAAACTCATCAAAAGCAAATGTGACAAAAATACAATTGCAACCATGTCATTTTAGCTTGTGTTTTGATCTCGTCTTTGAGCTCTTTTATCATGACTCATCTTTCACAGGATTCGTATCCGAGTTTTCAGCATTGCAAGTACAAATCTATACCAGCTGAGCTACTGAGCAAGCTTGGTATGTCAGAAAAGTCGAACATATGGAGCTGGTTAAGTGATGCAAACTCCAAAATGTATTCGTTTACAAATCATGGACTATGGTAAAAAAAAAAAAAAAAAAAAAGATACTTGCTGTTTTACTGCCTCTAGTTTTCATTTCTGTGATATGTACGCATTGGTACGTATTTTGGGGTTTGCAAAAATGTTGCCACATGTACGTTTTGCCAATGAGACCAGGTTGTTCAAAACGGTTTTTGCACTGCCGCTGGCCCAGATAGAGCTGGTATAATGCACAGTATAGGTATGAAACAGCTTCACAGGATTTATAGTTTGAGTATATGATGTCTACAGTAGCAATCAAAATAGAGCAAATCACCTTTTGAAAGTAACTTAGCGCTTCAAATAACATCGTTCAAATACATCGTTACACCACTAGGTGGCGACAAGTGACTGTTAAATAATGTATGACATGGAATCATTCATTCAATAGATTTGTTAAAAAATGCTGATTCATCCGGTAATGAAACTAGTGTAGTATTTATGAGTGAGTTATTGAGTCATTCATTAAAATCATTCATTCTGATTAAGTAAACGCACACATATGTACAGATTGTTATTTGGTGTTTTAATTTAAATGCAATGATATGCACTTTGCAATAATGCAAACACATCAGCATAAGGATAATTGTGTGAGAACTACAGTATATTAGGCATTTCGAGTCAGCAGCTATTTAATGGCAGAGCAGGTCTTGAAAAAAACCGGAAAGAAACCAGGAATTCGCAGTATGTTCTGATTCATCATTGAGAAGCTGGTTTCTCCTGCCAATGAATCAATTGCTTCACCCACATCCAGTGCAGAGAAAAGGGCATCAGGTTTGGACAGAGTTGACCACTTAGCAGTGTAGAAAGCATTACTTTTCTGGGAAAGAAGATGAGTCAGAGAGGTGCTCGGGGTTGCCCACAAGGCCATGGGCACTCATGAATGGAACATAAGGTTGGTTTACTAAAATATTGATGAGACAACTCTATAACTTAACTTCTCTGAGACCATCTGTGCCTTCTGCCCCGAACATGCTCGCTGAGATCTATCAAATATTGACACAGATGCATAGAACTTGGGCGAATATGAGTCAAGTTCCTCCTAATGATCCAGAAGTTTGTAGTCTGTGGTGTTGATTTCGATCCATGACCTCTGTTTATGCGTTCAGAAAAGTTGCAGATGCTCATTGAGACCTCTCAGAAATGCCTCAGAGAGCTCCTCGAGAACGTGCTTCAAGAATCTAAAGGCACTTGAGAGAATAATTAGTAGACGCTATGGGATGAGAGCTCAGCTAGACCTTTAGCATCAGTTCAGGTGGCTAAATGGCTGGAGAGAGGCTGCAGAAGTAAAAGAGTGTGGCGCAACGAAGAAAACATGAAAAGAGTCACATTTCCTGTTGCAGCTCAAGAATAGACTGGTAAACCTCATGAGTGTTTTGAAGCTTTGGAGGTCACCCGATGCAGAGTCTTTAAGTAGCATGCTAGGTCACCAGCTGACTTGAAATAGAAGATGAACCAGATCCCAAAGCTATTTTTGCCTTCCTCAAGCATGGTGGGTGGTGTCACACGGCAATGTGAATGACTTAATTGCTAAATCGAAGGTGACGAATGTGGTTATTTCATGGCAGCTCAAGAGTACGGTTGCACTGATGAAATTCCTTGTGAAGGGGACAGACACAAAATGATCGGGCAACTCTTTCAAAGGAGCTAATCACTATTGAAGATTACTTTCATGTTTGGCTCGTTTTATGCTTGAATGTTCTTGTGTGAGATTAGTCTAAAAACTGATTTGGAGAAACTTGGAAATCTATTTCAAAGAAATGTGATTACTCTCTACAGACGTACTGATTGGCTATAACCCATCACATCAGGACTATTTTGTCTGATTGTTAATGCTTATGAAGTAATATTTTGTAAGCATATATATAAATCTTCGCTGTTGGACGGAAGCTTTATACCTCGATATTTTGTCATTATATGCTAATCAATGACTAGAAGATAATTAACTCCACATCAGCTACATAAATTCATCAACTAACCATTTAGAAACATGTTGCATTCTACATGTTGTCATGTCTTCTTGAGTCTCTCCATCATTGTTGAAGCTCCACCCTCTTCTTGAAAGGGGTCCGGGAGCACCAGCTCATTTGCATGTAAAGGGACACACACAAAAACGGTGCGTTTTTGCTTACCCTCAAAAAGTGAACATTTTGACTAACGTGACCTGCCAGGACTGACGCTACGCTTGATTGACGATGATTTATATCAAATGTAATGCACACTAAATGTAAAATAAATGGTCCATTCTTATGTCATGGGTTATAGCCATCAGTATAGCTGAATTATTAAGGCTTAATAATTCTCATTTGTCATTGACTAACGTGGGATGTGAAAAGGAAAATCTGTAAAGAATATCTCAGTGATTTAAAGTGCTGCTGCATATTACGAGCAGCTCTCACCTGTTTAACGCTAATGGAATGGCTCTTCAGAAAGCGCTCGGTGACTCTCAAGGTCACAGCATGGAACCATCTTGCATTCGCTCAGGTCTACTGTCACCGTGACCCTGCCGAGGGTGATTGTCACACTTGCTCTGTCACGCTTCAGGCATTGCTTTGGTACCAGTAAAACCTTGATCTATAGAACCTCAGTCTGATCCCACTTCAACGTGACAAAGATACTTCATCAGCCTCCATTGCTCAGTTTCTTTTACTCACCTTAAAGGAATAATTCACCCCAAAATTAAAATTCTGTCATCATTTACTCACTCTCTTGTAATTTCAAAACCCCCTGACTTTTTTTTTTTTGAAGACATTTTGAAGTTAATGGGAGTTCAATTATCAAAAAAAAGCAGAAAAAAACAACAACAACATAGAAGTATTATAAAAGTTGTCCATACAGCTTATGCTGTATATTCTAACACCGTGTCTTAACTACACGCAATAAAAGATATCTTTTCCATGTTAATTTGAGTTTTTGTCCTAACCAGCCACGACGGCGACATGCGATGAATCTGTTTTAGAAATGTTTTCTATTTTATGCGACGTTGTTGCTGGAACAACAACACAAAACATGGCAATGATAATCTCAGGTAGTGTTTATGTGCTTTATTTAATGTTAAAAGCGTGTAATGTGACTTTAAATATCATTTAGTGCTCATTTGTTAGTCGTACTACAAGCAACAATGGATAATTCACCTCAGATCTTGAACAAACAAGTATATTCTATGACAAAGATTATTTTAGCAAGTATGTATTTTTCGTAATGTTTAAATTTAGTAATATTTGTGAATATGTACTTATCCATTTCCTTGCGAGTGCAGTCAAGATTAATCTCTGGTGCTGTACATTTGCCGCGAGAGCCCGCCCACACGCTATTCTGATTGGCTGTGGTTTTTGATTGATTTGTTGCATCTCGCAGTCGCGTCGCTTCTGGTATGGACAGACAAGTTGCTTGTCGCTGGAATCTTATCACGTCGCATGTGGTTGGGACAAGGTGTAATAATGAAAGTAGCTCTCAAATCAAACATGGTAACTTTAGATATATCATATTAGGTTTGACGTCAAGGGTTTGACAGTCATGAGACACCTAAGAATCAATGACTTGTCTAAAGACGCCATATTTGATTTGATAGCTGCAGCGGAGGGGGCGATTTTAAGTGAATATTGTCTGTTGGTCACACAAAACTATTGTATAGATTTGAAGAGTTATGTATTGTAGTGCATGACTTCTATTGACTGCTTTTTAAAAGCTTTTAAAGAGTTTAACAGTACCCCTTTCACTTTCATTACATGGAAAAGAACAGCCAGGATTTTTGTCACCTTTTGTCTTCCACACAATAAAGTAAATCTGGTAATGGTTTGGAAATTACATCAGGGTGAGTAAGTGATGATTGAAAGATAAGATTTTAAATTCAGCACCAAATTAGAGGACAGACAATTTTTTTCCGTGGATCTAGAAAGACAATACTTAGCCCATTATCCTTAATATACAGCGGATTCATAAAGAATTTAAAGTGAATTTAAATGTTCTCTAGTATTTAATTTTAATGACAAATGGATCTTTATCATCTTCTTAGCCTGTGTGGGACTCAATTCTGCCGTTCTGCTGGATAAATTGCCTTCCTTGTTATGTTGGTGTCTCATGACAGGTAGCCTGAATGCACAATGAACTGTATTAGGCATTCAAACTGAGGAATAAACCTATTAATATTAATGCCCCCCCCCCCCTCCAATTCTGAATATGATATTAGTTGTGTTTGCTGTTTACCACAACTAGAATTGTTTTGTTTCGCCTGACAAGAAAAGTTGTTCATATATTTGTTTGTTAATTTTTCTCCAGTAAGATCATAAACATACAAACTGGATACTCGAGTTCAGAGGGCCACTTACAAAAGGAGCCAACAATCTATTGTCTTTATCTCTATTTTATACCAAAGCTTAAAATAATAATAAAAAAAGCCCTAAAACTATGTTTTCAACTGACGTGACAGTCAGTGCAGTATCCTCTGCGGGCCTACATCAAAGTCTGCATGAGCTCTCTCTTCTCTGGAGAGTTGGATGAAACGACTGCATTTGATTTGCACATTTGGAAGAGAGCAATCCTGCTACTCAAACCGCCATTTATTTCGAGCATTGGAGTAATGGGGTTCTGTAACTCTTCCGTCTTTTATTAAGCAGCTGCTTTCATAGCACAGGCAGATGTAAACTTCATAATTAGCTGTCAGAAAGAGAGAGAGAGAGAGAGACTGAAGTGGGTGCAAAACACATCAGTTTGTGGCCCTTTTCTTTCCATGACTGTTCTGACGCAAGTGAAACATGTCTTCTCTTTCATCCCTGATGCAATGACCAGGTTGAGATTGACAGTGCTCTGATCTTCGTGGAAAATGAGAGCTCGAGCGAGAGCTAGGGAATAAGAGAGAGGCCTATATCTTAGATGTCTTACTTAGATGTGCAGTTATAATAATCTGTGCTTTCTTATGTATGGATATCCTCAGGGTGTAGATATTTAATCTGTTTTGTGTCCTTAGAGGGTCAGATAATATATTTTTTCCCCCTTGAGCTTTGCATGTATTTTTTTTTGTTGTTGCACCAAAAATAACCACTCTTTCTGATCCTTATAATTAGACAGGCTGTTTATATTCCAGTGTCTCTAAAGGGATGGGTAGTTTACCTAAAACGTAAAATTGTCATCATTAGCTGTCTCATTTTGAAGGCTGCGCTCTCCGGAGGTCGCATTTGTTGGCCGCATACGTCATCGAGGCTGTCAGAAAAGTCCCCATTATAAAACTAGGGGTTTTAGGACCATTCTTCCTTGTGAGAAATTAAGCACTACAAGTTTGGTCTGGACTTGATCCGTTGTGGAGCAACTATGCTTAAACCAGAGCTGTTCAGACCAATCAAATTGTCAGGGCGGGCGTTATATGATCATGGACATGATCACCAAAGAGCGCTTGGGTTGAATTTGTTCTAATCCTAAACGGAGAACTTGTTCGTATATGCATTCACCTTTTCTATTTCTCTCAAAAATGATGATCGTGAGGTACTCCGTGTATCCTTAAATTCTTTTTACAACACCAGCAAAGATCGTTTACACTCATCTTCTTCTACTTCTTCCAGCGTGTGTGCAGTTGAGTTCTGTTGACAACTATGCGTCGCTCAACATTCGTCAATTATTCCTTTGCTATGATTGGTTGTAGGTCTATCCAATTGAGTGCAGAGGCATTTTCAATCACAGCCCAATGGAGCAGTTTCAGACTCATATTCTGACTATGCAATGTGATCTACAAAAACCCATCACATGGTGAAATTTTACCTATTATATATTGGTTTCAAGCCCTTTCCTCATCTGTTTTTATTTCTGTCATAGCTTGTCTGTAACAAAAGTTATGGTTATCTGAAGTCAGCTGATCGCTACGATTTTCAGAAATGCAATTTGAAAAAAAAACAAGACCATTTACGTGAGCAGATACTTCAGATGTTCTTTTGTGCTCCACCATCTCGTCATATGATAACGCTGTATAAAAAAAACGAAACTGTATAACGCTGTATAAAAAATTAACTGTCTGTATAGTGTTAAGAGAGGGAAAGCTATGGGCAATATTTGCACCTCCGCCGGGCGTTCTTAAACATTAGAGAAAGAAAGTCTTTTCAGCTTGCCACTATAAATCAAATTTTTTCTGCACTAAACAAGTGCATTTTGCCAAGATTGTTTTAGATATTATAGACAAGATGTTATAGAATAATAATTTAATGAAAACCAAATTTCGACAAACTGACATTCGCTCCAGTGCTACATTTGATGGGTTTTCCCATGATCACATCACATATAATCATATTTCAAATTATCACATTTTTAAAAATATCATCCTTTGTGTTCCACAAAGTCATACAAGTTTGGAAACTTGAGTGTGAGTAAAAAAAATCTTTTTTTTTAGGGTGAACTACCCCTTTAAGACTATGTAAACATCCTTGGTACTTTCCCAAATGGAACTAAGCCCTCACAATCTTCATCCGAGTCCACGCTTTCATGACGTGTCGCGGTCTGCTGTTGAGATCGCTGGCTTGTGGCCACAGCAAAAGTGTGCCAAGGCGGCACTAGAATGAAACCTAAAATGACAAATGGGACAATCTACAGACTTGTGGACTTAAGGGACATGTGTACGTGACGGCCATTTTAAGTCCACAAGACCGCAAGTGCACATGAAGTGTGCAATTTGGGACAGGGCCCATATCTTATTAGTTTTTAGTGCACTTACTAGAGGGCTCTTGGTTTGCTGTCAAGCCCAATACAGTTCTTAAACTGCAGAGCCGTAGGTGCTACACACAGTGAGAAACAGCACAAAGTTGGACCGACTGAAGTTCTGATCACTTTAGTCTTATCCTTTCTTTCAATAATATTATACTGATCACCCAGTTGGTGTTGTTGACATGTAAATGTGGCTGGTAAAGTGTTATGATTTGGTGTTTCTGTTAGGTGTCATCAGAAATTCCATCAGTATGATGCTTTTTTCAGGTTAGTTAGGTGTTCTTTGTTTTCAGTATTTTATACATTGAAGTCTTTTATTTCAAAAGATGAAGGAAATTGTGATGCCTCATGAGATTAAGCAAAATTTGCAAAACTAAAGATTAGCCATATATTGTGGGTCAGACACGCACACTGCCATGAAAATACAGTCTGCCCTCAGCCATCTGTCACAGCACACACAGAGTTGATATTTGAGAAGAGACGCCTCCTTTGTGTCTTATAAATCTTGTTTGCCACGTCTGTTTGTTTGCATTTGAACAGCAGTAATGAGCTGTAGACTCTGTGGCTCTTCGCTGTGTGTTCCGTCCTTAATTATGACCATAATAATCCAATTACAGCATTAGCGGTGCCATGAGGGGGAGTGCCTGCAGCAGTGGCCACCTCATTACAGAGCACCTTTCCCTGATTCACATATCCAGACAATGATCACGCTCTGACCCCGGCTTTGGGTCTCTTTGAGAGTCTTGAAAAGCCAAATTTTATCACAGGCATTTTTTTTTTTTAGATGCTCGGGATAATAAGTACTCACCGATTTTGAGGAGATTATGTGCTGGTAGTGACATGCAGAGCGGTGACGAAGAGTTTAGATAGACTACTATGAAAACAAACATGTCTAGTACTTCTCAAATGAAACTCATCTGCATCGTTTCTCCTTCTCTCCTCTCCATCTATATATAAACCGGAGTGATCAACCAAGGGAGCAATTTATAACACCACTGCTGCACTCTGCAAAGGTTGTTCTGAACAGTTATGCTGCCCTATAAGATGCCTCAATCTTAGACAGCATCACATGTATCCTATAACTCATGGCAACAAACTCAAAAACAGAGCACTTACCCCTGGGGTGAACCTTCAATCTCTGCTCAAAAATTCATAACGTTGCTGGAGACCAGAGGCGGTTTTGTTCGAATAGAAGATGTGGAAGAGTGAAAAAATAAAGAAGGTAGAGGAAGTTGATTTTTAGAAATGAAATCACAGTTACAAGAAATTAAGTTCCAGTTAAAAAAAACAAAACAAATTGTCGCAATTACCTATGTTGTGCATTTGTTTATTTAAAACGCTGAGGCTGAAACAGGGTTCAATCGGGAAATGCCTGAGTACGCTAAATAAATAGCGATTTTTTTTCTGCAAACCGTTTTCAGACAACAGAAAGCTCCTTGTCGTAAATTGTCAGTTTATTTAATCGGGGTGACATTCATTTTGGAGAGCTGTAGTAACTAACAGACAACAGTTGGGATCCATTTATGACATTACGTCTTTATAGTCTTCAACAGTGGTTACTGACTGTCGTAAAATTCAGAAAACGTTGTAATGATCACAACTTAAATGATTTTAAGTTTCTGCCCATGAGGAGCATCTCAAGTCACTTCCCAGACAGCAACATAGTGTCGGCCCAAATCCGGCTGTGGCCCATGGTTGTGGGCTGGATCTGGGCAGACACTATTTTAATGATCTGAGCGCATGGTCCGAAGCACATGGCGCAGGTGCACTTGAATCCACTTTAGCTTGTTTAACGACGAAAAAAACAGTCGGCGCACCAGGCGCATGGTCCAAATGGGTTGTACCTAGTCTCTTAATGAGTCATGGGTGTGTTTTGTGCGTAACGTGCAATAAAGCAATCAGAGTCTCATCTACTATTCCCTTTAAAAGCCAGTTGCGCTTGCACCATGGCGGATTCGCTATTTACATGGTGTAATTTGCGGGCAGAAAAATTGAGCGCTTCTCCAGAGAGGAATCCTTTTATTTTTAATATTTGGCATGTTTGTGTACTGCCCTGTGTGTGTACATGCATTGTGCACCCACCTAAAGGCGCATATTACTAATGCATCCTTTAAAGGAACACGCCAACTTTTTGGGACTTCTGAGAATATAGTCCCCATTATGTATACGTTTAAAAGATGGCTGTGTCTCAAGTAACCTTGTTATTTGTACGCTGTGACTATACACATCCCAACATGTAAATTAGAAGTCAGACAGAGTCATGGCACGCACAGAGATGAGAATGATATGTATGGACTTATCTAACTCTGGGGAATACAGTTAATAAGCCAAAGTCCCAAAAAGTTGGCGTGTTCCTTTAAACACAAAAAATACTGCGCTATTGACTTTAAACCAGGGGTCCGTCCGTTCTTCGTACCTCGCTAACTCAATTACCTGGATTTGATTGTTTATGATTTGCCATGATCTTGGATTGTTTGGTTCTTCGATGCTCATCCTGGACTTGCTGTCATAGCAACAGATCCGTAAGCTTAAACCTGCTCGCGAGCAGGCTTATTTCATGTAAAAAGGATTAGATTGCATCTTTTTAAGTGGCGTTGATACTTAAAATTGGTCCCAATCACTGATATTTTATTACAAGAGTTCCTTACTGAACCAGGGGCAATAATCATTTTAAATAAAAACAATAATAATATAAAAATGTATGAAAATAATATTATAATGTTGTGTATAATACTATAGACACAGCCACTTGGTTAAGAGATTTATTTGTGATGGAATAATTACTTTATAATTGTATTGGCAGTTTACACACAGTTTAATTGGAGGTTTACACACAGTTAATCTGAGCCGTGCATTCATTTGAGTGATGACTGATATTATGGGAGTGGCTTGATGCAGCGCAGGAGATGCAGATAATTTGATCTTGACCCTTAAGAAACTTTAATACTGTCAAGTAAAAAATCGAGTAATACGTAATAATTCGAATTTAATTAAAAATGTAATTACAACATTGAAATGAAAATGTAAAGGGTGTACAAATACTATAAAATCGTGAATATAAATAATTGGGAATCATCATCAAAACAGTGCACATTTCATTTATCTATTATAACTTTTATGTTGGTTTGGTTGTTTCCTTATAAAGGTCCAGAAATACGTGTTTTTTCTTTTTAAATTTTTTTTTGCCAGGTGGCTTTTTAAATTATATGATGTCATTACTTTGCTGTCTTGCCGCCAGCCGATCGCTGCATTGCTGATCGTGGTTTTGAGTATCGATACATCTGCCCTCTTCAGGGAACACAAGAAAGCGCAGCAATCTTAGATTGCTTAATCCAGATATTTCAATCCAATCCGCAAATTCGTTTGAAGAACCAAATTAACCAGAGACCAGTTATCACGATTAAAAGATCTGGTTAACGGCGCAGTCGTTTTCAGTGGCCTCAAAATAACAATGTGACAACAATGTGCCTGAACACACCTCGCTTTCAGACCAGCAAGACCATGGGTGAACAGATGGGCGCGAGTGCATTGGATGGGCCCTATGTTGCTGTCTGGGTTCAGGTATCTTTGGGCTTAGTATGCTGTCTTAGTCTTTCATCTGAAGCTAACTCTCCTATTCATTTCCTCACACTCTTTTACTGCACATCTATGTTTTCTCCTCCTTCAGAGCAGCTCCTGCTTTATTATTTGCTTTCAAGGAAATTGTTGTGAATCAAGTTCCTTTGTGGTTAATAGTGGAGGATTTTTTCCGTGTGAATGAAGTAGGCTACTGTACAAGCTCTTCGGCTGACTGGTTAGGCCTTTTAGCTTTTTGAAATCGCTAAGGCAAACATTCCTTTAGCTCCCTGCGCTCCTCTACCAGTCTTTTAATGAAAGTCAAGGCAAGATGCTGAAGATGAAAGCACTAACAGGAGACGTCCGTGGATGTGCACTCATTAAGTTGCGTAGGATTCTCTCGAACATACCGACAACGGCTTACACGTGCCCTGCTGTACTGAACTACACCTTGTCTGGTGTAACATGCTTGAATTTGCATTTTAATGCATTTATTTTCATTGCAAATGCTCTCTCACCAAAGTGGTTTGATGTGAATTTATTCAATTCAAGAGACCACCGTACCAAACTATGAGCAATTCACAGTTCCACTTAAAAAAAGTGGTATCTTTTGAATAAGAGAAGAATTAGGTTTTATTATTCAACACATTTCACCTTTTTTAATCAATACTGAGTGCGTAACTTCAAACTCTGTACATATATCTTCTAATCAGAAAAAGATTCCTTTATGGCTATGCCCATTATTTTCCTTTCTCCTCTCATTATACTTTAATATAATAAAGAGAGTCAATTGTTTTCATTGGTTTAGTTTTGTAAAAGAACAAGTAAACTCACTGTGGTCATATTTGACGGATACCGGGCAGCTAATTCCAGCTTTACATGATTATGTCATGTCTAAAAAGACCAACATCTACTTTACCGTTAATCAAAAATTATGTTTCGAGAGCAGATTTTGGATCAGGAATGAAATCTGATAACTTAGGTTATAGGGGAGGAAAAGGTACTTGTAAATGTAAAACATATTTGCCTTGAAATGCCTTTGAGTTTAATTAGATTTTTCTTTTTTCAGACTTAAAGTAGCGTTTAGGGAAATTGTGGATAAGGTCAGTAAAAAAAGTATGATTCCTCTGATTAACCAAGAAGATATAAACCGATTGAGTTGATATGTTCAACTTGACTTATATTTCAGAATGACTGAGTGACAAAGCTTTTTTTGAGGGTTTGTTTGTATTGTATTGTGTGTGTGTGTGTGTGTGTGTGTGTGTGTGTGTGTGTGTGTGTGTGTGTGTGTGTGTGTGTGTGTGTGTGTGTGTGTGTGTGTGTGTGTGTGTGTGTGTGTGTATTTCACGGTTTCATGAGATTCACTTAAACGTTGACACTTCTTACTGTTCCAAATACACTTAAAGGGATATTCTGTCTACAGTTAGGACATTTGTACGTTTTTAAAAGTCTTCTTCCAGATAATAAGCCCTTCCTAACTTTGCATATTTACATATTTCAAACGAGTCAAACTTGAACTTGACACATTTGGTGTGAAATTAGCCTGAGACAAATTTGTCCGTGTTCAGTAATTATGGTTTGTACAAAGCGTGTGCTCGTGTCTTTAAGGTCAAAAATGATTGGCATTGTGGACATAGACTATAGAGGAACATACTAGAGGTGACTGTAAGAGTGTTTGTACCTTGACCACCAAAGTCTGATCCTCTTTTGTCTCTTTTAATGCCTGAACAAGACCTCCAGGGAGACTGTGGCTCTGGTCCAAATCCTAGTGCGCTGCTTACGGAGGAGGCGTTTAAGGCATCATAATCGCACTCCTGACTCAAAGACTGTTCCACAAGGCAGGCAGTTTTATTTTGGCCAAAGTCACCAATAGATATATCCTTCATAGATAAACTAGTCCCAGATTGCATTGCATCAGGCTGAGTGAAGAAGAAAGAAATTAATTTAATAGTATTTCATATTGTAAATTATATTTATAATATACAGTGCATAATGAATTTTGTAAATATAAAATTGAGTGTTAATATTTTACTCAATATTTGACAATCAAAGAATCTTGCATCGAGCTTTGTGATAAAATCCATTCAAGATATATTTTATATATACAGTCAGGGCTTGAAATTAACTTTTTTGCTCACCAGCCACTGTGGCTAGTGGTTTTCCATTTCTCATTTACTACACTCTAAAAAAAAAGGTTCTATATGGCACCAAAAATGGTTCTTGGCTCGTATCCAAAGGGGAACCTTTTTAAGTGCTATATAGCACCAATTTTGGTGCTTCAGTGGTTTCTCAGTGGTTCTTCACCGGTTCTTTGACTAAGGTGCTATATAGCACCGCTAACTAAGGTGCTATATAGCACCGCTACCATATACAGAACATGTTAAGATATGGTGCTATATAGCACCTAAAGTTGTTCCTCTATGATTACGATGAATAACCATTTTAGGTGCCATATAGAACCTTTTTTTTTTGAGTGTAGCCACTCAACATTTTCACTGACCAAAATGTTGTTGTTGGGAAATTTGTTGTTGGCTATACTGTATGTAAATTACCACTGTAGACATCCAAATCAAGTCTACATGAAATGTATAACATGACAGGTCATCAAATAAGTATTTAGCTATTTAGCTCTGATAAGGTTGTGAAGCTCCTTAATCTAGACAGAGAAAAAAATAAGATCTTAAATACGATTTATTCTATAAGCTATGACATATTTAAATCTAGCATATGTTGTGTATTAGCCCATACAGTAGCCTAGAGAAATACATATTTTTCATGTGATTTGACAGTTTATTTGATCAAATATCTAAAAGGTGTGCATCATACCTGACACCCAGATGAACACTTTACCGTTTATTACTGTAAGTCATTCTCATCAAATGTTACTCTCATACCAATGTTGTATGTAACTTTAGAAGCGGACCCTAAATTTTTGAATATCGAACGTTCAACACTAAGCCAACTTTATGCCAGTCATATCAGATGTGCTATGGTTCTGCTGTGATCTTTGTTTAAAACTATTTTCACTGCTGAAATAGAACAAAAACAGTCGATTCCTGTATGATGGATGAATCTCCTATGTACATTGGACGTTCGTCTCTGCTTTGTTGTTTATGATGAGAGTGCAGATTTCAGTGAGTGAGAGTGTGCTCTGAACAAAATGGGCAGGTGTTGGCGGGTGTTAATGTCGAGCCCTGTATACGGTGTAATATTATATTATATGATACACTAGCGGTCAAAAGTTTGGGGTCAGTAAGAATTTCTTTTTTTTTCATGTTTTTGAACAAAGTCTTTTATCTTAATCTAAAAATATTGATTAAAAATACAAACAAAATAATGTGTGAAATATTATTGCGATTTAAAATGCATTTTTTATTTTAATATTTTTAAAATGTCATTTATTCCTGTGATGCAAAGCTGAATTTTCACATTTACATTTACGCATTTGGCAGACGCTTTTATCCAAAGCGACTTACATTGCATTCAAGGTACACATTTTACATTTTGTGAGTTCTTGCTTTCCCTGGGAATCGAACCCATGACCTTGGCGATGCTAGCACCATCCTCTATTGTTTGAGCTACAGGAAAGCTATTTCCTGAAATTCAGCATCATTACTCCAGTCTTTAGTGTTATATGATCCTTCAGAAATCATTCTAATATGATGTTCAAGAAGTATTTCTTCTTATTAGTTTAATGTGTTATGCTGTTTAATAGTTTTGTGGAAATTTGGATATGTTTTTTTTTTTTCAGGAATCTTTGATGAATAGAAACTTCAAAAGAACAGCATACATTTCTATGACATAGATTCTTTACTGTAACTTTTGCTCATTTGAATGCATCCTTTCTAAATAATGAATTTGCTAAACCAGAAATCTTACTGACCCCAAACGTTTTGATTGGCAATATATGTGAATGGGATATTCTTACAGATAACAATATTACAATTCCATTATGTCAAAACGACTATTTCACTCTCCAGTATTTGTGTGTGGTGTATTAGAGTATCACAGCATTAGCAACATGTTAACACTTTTGAAATCAGGCTTCAGTCTAGTCTTCACTGTGTGTCACATACGTTGTTGCCAATATAGAGCATTCCAAAATAGTCACTGAGCTTTAGTTAGGATGGCAGCTGCCTATGAAGACTGCAAAGCGTCGCACTAGGTTTTGTTACAGAGCTCATGTTGGCACGTCACCTACATCGTCTTCTTCTTACACACTTGTCAGCCTCTTCTCTACAAGATAAAGCAGACATAATCTGACTTAGTCATCCCGATCCATTACAAAGGGAAGAGTTGGCCTGAATAACTTTGCAACAAAACAGTCTCCCCCGCTCGTTCTAAACAGCGCTCGTTAGGTTAAGCACATTAAAGCAGGATTGATGAATGCGCTCTCAGGGCCCGGAGTGCGCCACATGGCACAAGCGAGGATCGGGCCCGCATTTCGTCTTGAGTGGCAGGCCCAATCACTTGTGATTTTTCTTGTATTGATCCTTGCCCAGTGTAATGACCCTGAGATATTGTGATGCACAGAAAATGGCCGCGTTGGATGGAGGGGCCGCATTTCACATGCATCTCTCTGAATCACGGCTGCTTATCATTCATTTGATGTTGGAGGTGGACGACCTCAGTGTCACACAAGTAATGGAGGACATCGCATTGATGCACGATGAGACAATAGGCGCAGTCCATTGAGATATGAGCAAAGATGATACAGAAGGACAGGAGTAGATGAATAGCAAACAGCTGCCGCATTTCAGTTGAATAACGAATAGTTCATACGTTAACATTCAATTCACTGTGTGCGTGTCAGGGAATATTTCAGGCACGCGCCGCATACGGATGTGTTTTGGTGCTGTCGTGCGTTTCAGAGGAGTTTGTTGGAATGATTTTGATGTATGAGAACCCCGGGTTTTCCTTTCTAGAATGCAGAATGAACCCATAATGCATAGATATGGAAGTTGAGTTATCACTCAAATTCCACATGGACGGGAACACATTTCTTTCTTTAAATAAAATATACATACATGCTAGAAGAAGTGCAAAAAGTTTTGCATTTCCCCTGAAGTTCATGTATAATAGTATTCAAGGTTTCTCGCAGTCATAATTTAGTTTCCATGACCCATTCCCACCTTCTCTCTGACCCTTGGAATTAAACAGGCCGTTCTGCTGCTGTACTTTTAAGACCTCTATATGAAAAATGACTTGATTGGCTCACATTTTCTCTTGTGAAATGTAACATTGGAATGGAAAAGTTAGAATGCCCCCAACAAGGTCAGCCTTCATAAATATTATGGGTTGGAGAGAGCTTTGTGCTGTGAAGGAAAATCTGTTTTCTGTGATTGGCCCCTTTAAAAACACCTTCCTTTCTCATTTCCTCAAGATTCTCTATACGTGTAAGATTAAACCCCGGTGCTCATATGAAGGTGTGAGTTGTTGACTTTGAATATTCCGTGTCGGTACAGCAGCTATATCTTCTGGTGTCACAGTAAATGCGAGAGACCATCGCTATCCACCTCAACCAGCGCTGCACGATACAAACGCTTGTCATGCGCACTCATTTTAATTGATTTATCTGCAGCATACACATACTCACAGCCAGCTCTATCTGTCTTGCTTTGAGCTGCAACTTTACTTATTGCATCACCACACACTGAAAGAAAATCTATATACACTGTATATACAGACACACATACACACATTCATATATACTTACATACAGCATTTACATGTACAGTTAGAATAGCTTTAAATGTGAATGTATTTTTTGTTACATCACACTAATTTGTAAAGAAAAAATAATGTTAATGTTGAATATTGGCCTGTCAAATGGCCTTTGAATGAGGTTTGAAGGTTATATAGCCTGTTTGTAGACGGACAGACAGACAGACAGACGGACGGACGGACGGACGGACGGACGGACGGACGGACGGACGGACGGAGAGAGAGAGAGATAGATAGATAGATAGATAGATAGATAGATAGATAGATAGATAGATAGATAGATAGATAGATAGATAGATAGATAGATAGATAGATAGATAGATAGATAGATAGATAGATAGATAGATAGATAGATAGATAGATAGATAGATAGATAGATAGATAGATAGATAGATAGATAGATAGATAGATAGTGTGAGTGTGAGGCTTTCTGTGGGTGCATATTCTGTGCAAGCCTGATGCTAATATACACTTGACTTTGATTTTCAGTAGGAAGGACGATTATTTCTAAAAGCGGAATGATTGGAGGTATTTTTCAATGTTCTTCAAAGTGTACTCCATTGGCTGTAAAGCAAGGAATTAACTAACAGCTCAGAGCTTTGGAATTTTGCACACACACACACACACACACACACACTATGAAGTGGGGTTTCCCATGGACTGGCAGTGGTCCGTGTGGACTGGAGCGCAGTTAGTTAGGATTGCGTGGGTGCACACCATTACTTACACTGTATGCCTTATCTCTTTATTTAAGCCCACAGGAATTACAGAGCCAGAGAAAGCTGAGAAAGAGAAACTGAGTGAAAGAGATATCAGATATAAGATTTAGTATCAGAACCGGACAGAATTACAGCGCCAGGGCCGCGTTCAAACACACACTCCTCCGTAATGAGTCAGCTTGGAGCGAAACATATGTGCATAATGTGACATTGTTGTTCTGTTTATTAGTGGTGCGTGCATAGTGTGTAGTATTAGAGATTTGGTGTGTAAGCTGTGCTGTTTGTGCCACAGACATGGATTATACCTTAAATTGTAAGGTGTGCTTATATGAATTTCATCTGGTGGGCAATAAAATGAGCAAAACAGTCCCATAGACTTAGAAAAAAAAATGGGCGTCCCATACTTGGAATTAGTGCTCTGCATTATACCCATTCAAGTGCACACACATTGAACACACACACACCATGAATACACACATGGCTCCAGGGGAGTGATTGGGGGTTAGGTGCCTTGCTCAAGGGCACCTCAGTTGTGGGTAATGAGAGTGGGAGAGAGTGCAGTTTATTCACTCTCCCCACCTACATTTCCTGTCGGTACTAAGACTCAAACCAGCGACCTTTGGGTTACAAGTCTGACTCTCTAATCATTAGGTCACAACTGCCCCAAAGCCCCACCTACTGTTTACGCTCAGTCAGTTTGAAGCCTTATCTACTCCCTATCATAATGGCGACAAACACAACACATACTTTCTTCAGAAGATGCAAAGAAGTAGCTGATTGTCTTATTAGCTGTTCCCATCCACATAAAAAACGTATGCGCTCAATTGAGGTAGATACATTTATTACCTGATAAGAAGACATGCACATAAACACATTGAATAAATCCCTCAATGCGTGGGAAAACTCACTTGACTTTGCCTCAATAGTGGATGTGATTGGATAACTGGACTAACCAGCGGACCAATCGCATCTCATCACATCTCAAATGTTGGTTTGATCATTCTGAAATGCCTGAGCCAAAGTCTGTCATCAGAATGTTTTGAAATAATGACCTCCCAGAAGCGTTGCACATGATTGCGTTCCCAAACACCAGCATCCAAACGGAAGATGACATGACAGTCATCTGGAGGAAAAAAAGATCTACAGTGGCTTCCCTGATTGCAGCAACTTCCATTTTTATTAAAGATATTTTGCTCCAATTTCCCAGGAAGTGACAATTTTGTGATCTTGAACACACGGGATGGAAAGTCAAGTCAAGTCACCTTTAATTATATAACGCTTTTTACTATGTCAATTGTTTCAAAGCAGCTTCACAGTGAAATAGTGCTTCATTCGCAATTTAAAATTTTGCGCATAAGTTAAATATGCAACTTTCGATGGAAACATAGCTACTGTCTTATTACCTTTGCATAATTATTATAACTTCCACCATCACTGATAATTAAAAAATAATATAATATATATATATAATATATATACTCCTGATGATAGAACATTTTCAGTGACTGTGGAAGCGAGGCATTTTTTCCTCCCTCTAATGCTAAATGTAATATGGTGATTGGCAGGGGAAGGGAGATGGCTTTTCAACAGGACAGGTATATCATCAGCTTCCTGTCAGAGAGGAAGTCCCTCGCTGTCCTGCTGTGAGCACAGATGCCTATTACCTGTTATGGCTGCATGTCAGGTGGAGAATGGACACTTTACGCACGGAGGTGAGCTGGAAACTGTGCCAGGCGGCCTTTTGAATGTTCCGGAAAGATGCAACAATAGAGTCCTTTATGGGAAATTCACTTTTGGAATTCAGTTGAAAGGAGTGTTACTTTTTTTCACTTTCTCTTTTATCCTCGGAATGCTGTGTTCGGCGCAAGCCCTCCCTGGTGGCTTTAAGGTCACTTTTGGGTTAATAAATCCACTGCTTGTCACTCAACCACTTCCCTAAAACTGTCAATCAAACACACTCGGCCTGAACTGCAAATGTGGGCTGGAAACAATCATGTTATAGAATTGGATAAAGCCTGGAAGCAACCTGACGTCCATCTGTCATGAGTAGAACTAGAGTAAACAGCAGTTTATGTATCATGCTATTAGCTGGTGGGCAAACCCACCTGCTGTGTAGGCTCAGCAACGGAAAAACCAGCAAATTACATCAAATGCTTCCTTTATGTGTAGGATTGAGTACTACAAAAGCACTGTGCATAACCTTCGCTCTCACCCTCAGCGGATGAGTGGGAATTCAATAAACCTCATCATCAATAGGGCACCAAAATAAACTTTTACAGCTATTTTGATTACTTTGTCCAAACCCGATTGCTGATGCCTCTAATGGTCATGTGTCATGTTTCACTTTTACAATTGGCGACTACACGTTTTGGATATCTTCCTCATCTAATGCACCTGATTCAGCTCATTCGATACTCTAAGACCTGAATTAGATGTGTCTGATAAGGGAGACATCCAAAATGATTTTTGGTGTATTCACAGTGAGGTGTTACTTGACTGTACGGTGGTATTGTAAGATTATAGATGGCCTGGAAGTGTCATGGGATGGGCTTAATTCTTGTTCCTTTCATAAAGGGAATTGTCTGCCTCTACCTCGATCTGTTTGGTCCAGTAACTGAGTCAGGGGAGGCGTGTTCAATACTTCATTTCAATACCTCAATACATGCCGACTTAATTTCCCAGGAGCACGGGCGAACCAGAGGCTGGCTTTTCCAATCTCATGCCCAGCCATGGGACGACTTCCTCGGGCCACTGCAGACACCATCTCTGCCGCTCATCAGGTCTGGTCGGGCAATTACGTTACAGTCGGACGAACACAGACACTGAGATAGAGGGATCTGCTTCTGCTGAGGTGTCTAGGAAGTTTCCTGACTTTAATTTGTTTCTTCAAACACTAATTTCATGTGCTTTCTTGATAATCAGCAATGACAGGGAAATCATTGGATTTACACAACTTGGAGATGCAGAGAAATTCCCGAGGCTGAGAACACACTCAAAGGTCTGACCGCTCGACATCATGTCAGTGTTTAAACAAATTTGTACGCATGTTTGGCAGATATTTGGCTGATCGTCAGGGCTTTTTGTGAGGTTATAACCCAGACCATCATGCTGATTGAAGCGCACATTTCCGCTGTTTGTTTTCATGCATTTCTAGTGCCATTTATTTGCAGTATTCAGCCCAGAAAATATGCTTCACGGCAGACAGGAGCGTGATGGTTCAAAAGAGTTAATGCAGATAAACTGCATTAATTACAAATCTCAGAATGACAAATGGCTGCTGTCATGTAATGAAAAATTTCAGCGCTCTCAGAGTTTGGCCATTTCATTAATGTTGTGCTATTTACAGCAGCTCTAGAAGAAAATACAAATTTGAAGATGTATAGTCTATTGACAAGAAAACTGTCTTTTTGTTATAATGCATGTTCTCAGAGAACTATTTAACATCAGAATGGCCAAGTAAAATTGAAACAAATCATTATGACAGGTGAAGTGAATAACACTGAACTTTTTGTCTTCAAAGTTGATGTGTTAGAAGTAGGAAAAATGGGCAAACGTAAGGATTTGAGCGAGTTTGACAAGAGCAAAATTGTGATGGCTAGACGACTGGGTCAGAGCGTCTCAAAAACTGCAGCTCTTGGGGAGTGAAGGCTTGTGCATTTACCTGGGGAACACATGGCACCAGGAAGCACTATGGGAAGAAGGCAAGCTGGCGGAGGCAGTGTGATTCTATGGCCAATGTTCTGCTGGGAAACATTGGGTCCTGCCATCCATGTGGATGTTACTTTGACATGTACCACCTACTTAAGCATTGTTGCAGACCATGTACACCCTTTCATGGAAACGGTATTCCCTGGTGGCTGTGGCCTCTTTCAGCAGGACAAAATGTTGTAAAAATGTAAAAATGCAGAAAGATTTCTGTGATGGGTAGGTGAAGGTTGTGTATGTTTAGGTATTTAAAAAAAAAAACGCATCTTTTTTCTATGCGGTCTGACCGTTCGTCCACACGCAAACGCAGTATTCTGAAACACTGAAACCGAACTTTTTTGAAAACTCCTGCCAGGGTGAAATTTTTTTGAAACTCCGGTTGCAGTGGTGTCATGTGGACAGTATTTTGTCTTGTTGCATCAGAACCGGAAACCGGCAATAACCTTTTTTCCAGGCTTCTGATTGGCCAACATGGCTTTACGGTTAGGGTTATATTGCCACCTGTTGGTTTGGCATGCTCTTGACAGTGCTTCATAGCGTGTTTTGCGTTTTCATATGGATGCGATTATTACATTTTTTAACGAACTCCGTTGATAAAACTAGGCCTGATATACTGTATAACAGGAGGAGATTCACATTTGAAGTATTTCTATGACATCTGCTCAATAGCTAATTACAAGTGGTCAGACATATCCTTTAGTTTCCTTCGTTCGTGATTTTGTTTGTGTTGTATACTGGCTCTTTTGTCTGCTAAAACATTAATCATCCGTGCGGTACTGAAACGATCATTGCGACTTGATAGTATACAATTAAGTAACTGAATGGATATCGTTAGATGAGGAAGTCATCTCTAGTGAGACATATCTTGATTTAAACACCCTTTACCAATGATTTTCAGCATCAAGGTAATGTAATTTTTAATTTTTACTTCATCAATTGCATCAATTATGCCAATTTCAACTTTTTTTTAATTTCCAGGTTTAAATAAAACATTTAATATCTTTTGGATGTCACTGTAATGCACATACCTTGAAACAATGATGGTAGGACCAGGGGCCTCATTTATAAACGTTGCGTACGCACAAAAGAAGGCGTACGCCACTCTCTATGCAATAAAATAAAATATTTCGATAAAATAACATATGACGTATATCTCAACCATTCAGAAAGCTGCAAGAAATTACATTTGCACTGAACTATTTCCCATTTCCACGTAGATAATAGGGATAGGGATTAATAGGGATTCCCCAATAATTGCCGCCAGTCTCTCATCAAGAGGGGTCAGCTCCGGTGTCCCCTCTCTCCCACCCGTGGCTGACACACTCTGGCGATGGAGCGCTAGACGCTTTTTTGCCTCGACTTTGATGTCCGACCATTTCTTTTTTTTTTCGGCCACGGCCCGAGGTTGTGAGGCTACAGTATTTACGGCGTCTGCAACCTTTTGCCACTCAAGTGCCTTTTTGGCATTAGTAATGCCCACACTGTGCCCTCCAAAAAATATTTTTCTCCTCTTTTCTACCTCGCCAATGATAATTTCTACTTCACATTAAGTGAAGTTACGTTTTTTTTATTTCTTCTCTGTATTTGCCATGATTTCGCAATCGATGAATATTAACTTGTGGGCGTTTCATGGACTATTTATGGGCAACTATGGGCGTGACATGAAGCCGCAAAAGCTGCGCTACATTTAGAATGGATTGTGATTCATTAAGGGAAAACTGCGTAGGATGTGCGTGCGCACGGTTTTATAAATCCAAATATTTCTGTCCGTACGCACGTCCTATGTTTCATCCGTACGCCACTTCTGACGCAGATCCTACGCAAAGTTTTATAAATGAGGCCCCAGGTGACATTTTGGCAAACAGATTTCTGCCCTCTCAGAACACACACATATGCACACAGACACACACACATGTACTCACAAAGACACACGCTGATCTCTGTCGCAGGATGAATAGTAGGCGGAGAGGGCAGGTGGATTCGCACAAGGTAATGAAATGAAATGACAGTCCTCCAGGAAGAGTAGGCAAAAAAAAAAAAAAAAACAGAAAAAAACTAGGGCAGATTTGGGCTGGCCAGGAAATTGAAGCCATTGCAAGCAAATTGAGTTCAGGTCCTTTTGAAGGGAGAGAGCACACCAATCAATTTGGCCCTTGCCAGGCGCTCGTCGACGGTTTTGTGTGTGTGTGTGTGTGTGTGGGGGGGGGGGGGGGGGGGGGGGATGGTAAACAGCAGACACCAGGCGGAGGAGACGCTAGCAATCTTCATAAAACATGCACGTACACACAAACACAGCCAGAAAAAGACTCCGCTAGCTTATCCAGCATTGGAATTCAACAGAGCGTCTGCGTAGGTGGCTATAAACACGAGCGCTTCCTCCAAAAAAGATTCACAGAAAGTGCTAAGTCATCGTTTGAGCGGGATGCAAACATCTGCTAAGATCAAAGCGTCTTCTTTTTTTTGCCCAGAAAGAGGAGGTGCTCTCCGAACGTTCCTTCCTGCTTATCCAGTAATGATCTGCTCTCGGAGTTGAGAACATTTTAGCATCTCAAAATGGTCTCCCTTTCAATTTATAATAATATGGTGCTATAATATTTCAGATGTATTCTTTTAAAACAATACTTGCAGCAGTTTCTACAATTTCTACTACCTTATCCTGTATGAAACCTCAATTCTAAGCAATCTCAGAATTGAAAATGCCTTTTAAATTCCAAATTATTTCTTGAAGTGGCTACTCGAAACGAAACGGGCTTCCTCTTCTTTCCCCTCTACCTCCTTCTATTCGTCTTCCCGTGGCCAAGATCTCTCCTCCTCCTGCTAATTCTTGGACACTGACACAACATCTCTGCTAATTGTGGCGGTTGCTCAGCAGGGCTGTTGAGACTAAAGCAAGGGTTGACATAGGGTGGAATCATAACCCCCAAGGCCTAATTAACTCTGTTGGTTCCCCAATTAATCCATTAAGTTGTTTTGGCTCGGATGCAAGGCCTGAGGCAGAATTTTATATACGCCGCTGCATTAGACGTTAAGATGTTTGCAAAGGGGGCTGGATTAACTGCATGACATATCATTCCTTTTGATTTCTTATCATGATAGTATTACTGTTTTAGGTGCCTGCTCAATAGTTACCTCATGTGTTGAGTCGGTCAGCCTTTCATTAGGCCTCTGAAAATTGGACCCATAATGAGCTACAAAGCTTGATTTTAATTGGGGACAATTATCAAAGGCAGAGGCATGCTGCATGCAATTATAATTTATGAATTATATATTTAAAAATAAAAATAAATGAGCATTTAGATGAGGTAATGAAATGGTAAACAATATGGAATCAGTATGAAAACGCTATGAATCCAACATCTATATTAAAACTCTTTCATTGCACACATTTCACACGACTTGTTATTGCATATTCAACTGATTTGATTTGGCGGAATCAAAGCATTATTGCTGTTACAGGATGTTTTGGCAAGATTGGCTGGATTCTGTACATTCAGTAATAAGCCAACCAGAGAGAAAGGAGGAATCGGATAATTCAAGTTCTGTTATGCAGTACTGGATCCAACGGCAGAATGCTGAAAAGTTATCTTGCTCATTTTACATGCGGAGAGGCAATTTGCATAGGGATCTTAAAGGCACAGCATGAAAACAGCGCATTTGACTCAAAGGGTCAGAGAGGAGCGGCCATGGAAAGCCAAATTATGGGTTTTTGGCACAAAAACAAACAAACAAAACTTAAGTAACATTATAAGTGGACCGCAGAGAGAACAAAGATATAAATAAAAAAAAATGTATGTGACCTCTTTTAAAAACTCCTCTGGTTTGTAGTTGTTCAGAACTTTTAATGATCCTTCGTTTTTTGATTCCTTTTTTAAAATCGTTCCGTAAACATACAATCCAGTAGCAAACACGACAATGATTACAGTATGTGAAAGACTAGATGTGTGAGAAAACTACATGAGCACAGCTCCGCTGAGCATAGGGCTGTTTTCTTACAGTTTCATGTTTATACTTTTCACCCTTTTGATTACATTCAATGTATGCATGTTTTCTGCAATGGCTTAGACGTTTTTTTTTTTTTTTTTACCAGAAGATCATTTGAATCAAACCACATAAGAATTCAAAAAGAAACATTTATCTACTTATCGATTATATTTAGAATTATTTTAAGTGGTGCCTAGCGTAAGGCTTCTGACATAAAACATTTTGAAACATACCTAATCACGTTAGAAAACCTCACCAGCTGAATACCAGGAAATAAACCGACTTCAGTTGAGCGCCAGAGTCCATTTGGCCCCTGCAATTAGTATTTAGAGATTTTTGCACATAAATGTCCTTTTCTGCTTTCCTGACATGCTTCTAGTTATTATTTTTTTCTTTATTTTTCCCTCTCCCAGTCATGATTGGCTTTCAAAGTCACTGATGCAAGAAAAATGATGACCATTAAATGGTTGACAGCCTCTAATTTTGGCAAGGAGTCCATTAGAGTTATTGGTGTGTTGATGCTGGAGTCAAGTGTTTCAACGGAGTGAATGCAGCCTGTGTGCATGTAATATGTGCCACTTCCGCCTGCAGTATATTGCATTTTGACAACAACATATATGGAACGTATGAACATAACTTCTATCTAACATGATTTTTTTTTTTATGTTTTTGAAAATATCTTAGGCCACATCCACACGAAGCCAGAGCTTTCCCTATGCAATCTTTTTTTTCCCCTAGTCTCAAGAAATATCTGCGTACACACGAAACCACTGAAACGGATTCAAAACAATGTAGGATACATGCCAGAGCAGTATGTGGTGCTGTAATTCTGCCACAGAAGTACACTAAAAACAGAGAAGAAGAGTTGTGGCTAGAAGGGGTACAACAACGGTCGGAAGTGAGGCAAAATCTCACGATAAAATAACTATAAATTAATTTGCTACTTACCAGATTGTGTTTTATTCACCTCTACACCAACATCAACCCTAACAAAAAAAAGTACAATAATTCAAATACAGTAATTAAATGACGCAATAATGATGTGCGCATGCCCAGTGGCCGTAGCTGTATCCCTTCTAGTCTTTATCGTGCGGAACGTGGTGTGTAATGACACCACCGTTTCACAAAATATACAGATTGGCTGTACACACGAAAGGGTGTTGGTTTCAGATTTATTCACTCTGAGACCCGGTTTTTAAAAAATACCGGTTTCAGGCATCAGAGCCCCCGTGATCGCAAATTTCAAACATGTTTGATATTTACGACTCTTGATCAGAAACTGTCATTATGTCTCTGGTCTCGCACAGTTTTAAAATTGGTTAAGATGTGAAAATCGCCTAGTGTTTCCCAGACTCTCACACTTTATTTGATCAAAAATACAGTAAAATCGTTTTGTTTTCATAGTTAGACAGATTTCGTGATGTATAATTTTAGGATTGTCTAGCAATGTATTGATTATCGCAGAATTGCTGTATCGTGATATTATTGTATCGTGGGTCATGTATCGTGTATTGTACCGTATTGTGAGGTACCCTGTGATTCATACCACAATAACACTATAAAGAGAACACTATTGTAATAAAACGTGAATTATTTGGGATTAGTTGCCGTTTTAGCACGTTGCTCCATGAAGAGTGCATTCACAGCAGGAATTACACATTCTGAATAGCACGTTGTTCACTTGTGCATTCTCATCATTTTATGCAGATATAATTAATGATATTATGTTTATTTGTATGTATCTGATTAATCTAATAGGATGCATTTTGTAGTTAAATAGCCCGCTATTTAAGCAAAGGGCTTCAATGTTCACTCAGCGCTTCAGAGCATGCAGCTCAAACAGCAATGCATAACTAATAATAACTGAAATTGGGACTGTCATATTACATATCATTATGAGAACACTATTGTAATAAATCGTTGTGAATTCATTGGGTTTAGTTGCCGTGTTGTTCCAGGACGAGTGCGTCCACAACAGGAGTTACACATTCTGACTTGCACGCAACTGAGGCGGCATTGGTGACATGTTGTATTAGTCGTTATATTTGATTATTAAAAAAAGTAATTAAATTAAATGATCAATCACATCTACTCATTTTACAATCCTACTAGCCCTTTATTTAGACTAAAAACCCTTTAGCCCTTTATACTAAAATCCCTTTACCTTGCGCACTCTGTCATGTTGTTAGCTATATGCCACTGCAGTAGATGCATATTGCAGTATTAAAGGTGCTGTATGTAAGAATAACAACTAGTGGTTGAAATGGGTACTGCAATCCAAATTCAAAATATTGTTTGCCCTCGAGTTCAATTGACAATGGAACGTGAGGAGACTATTAGAGACTATTCATAGAGATTATTAGATGGATGCCTAGTCTTTTTAGGTCGGGTAGAATCTGGGATCTCTGACCCAGTTGTTATGGCTGCAATACGCTGTGTTTTCCACCAACTGGCAACCTGTGGTGACGAAATACTATTGGGTAAATTGGCAGTGTGCGTTATCGCACAGACCAAACAAAAAAATATCTGGCTGTAGCATTGTTTTTCGGAGAAATGAGTATGTGAACTCAGCATGTTTACTAAATATCTGCAAACATATTATTTTTATGTTTTAGTACAGTCAAAAACTTACATACAGCACCTTTAAGGCTAACAATTAATCTATTAATTGATCGTTAATTCAAACGACGATCGATATTTGGAATTTGTGTAAATTGACATCCCTAGTGTAGTTAAATATACACATCTACAACAAAGGTTCAGAATTTTGAAGTAGTAATAATGATATGTTGGGGGAAAAACGGATTTTGGTTCTGGAGGTTTCAAAAACATAGGAAACACTTCAGAGTGCTTCAGAGACAGCAGAATGATGGCGTTTCTACATCATCTATTTCCTGTTTGTTTCCTTGCCCTCCAGTGCTTGAAAATGAGTATAATTGCAATGCATAGACCAATATGCTGAGTCCCTCTCTCCAAAACACGCAGCACAGACACATGGCAACACGCAGGCGGTGGGGATCATGTCACACACTGCGGGTTTGAGGGAAATTTGCTGGCTGCTTGGCAACCAAACAAATGGAGAAAATGGTCTGGGCAATTTTTATTTTCCAGATGATTAGGTCCAACAGAAATTACGGTTGCTAAGATCATTGACCATAAAATTAATTATTAAGGCAGGAATCAATTGTATTTCTTATGCTGCAAAATGAATCCATTTTTAGGAGTTTGTTTCTCATTACCTGACGCTAGAGGTGAGGAGCCATTTATGACCTGTAATCTGTCTGTTATTTATTCGAGGTTCAGGAGCTCATTCACGTCAAGGAGGACACAATCTGTCACCGCGGGAAGTCCGCTCGCTTCCCAAGCAATCAGCGAATGGCAGGTCAAACCGTGTCATTTGGCTCAGGCCGTGGTAATAACACTCATGCGCTGTTTCAGAGTTAATAGTAAAGCAAGTGGGTATTTACCTTGTCCTTGGAGATAGTAGCTCGTTGTCCTTGGAGACGGTGGCGGTGGGCTGCAGACCTGACCCACACATAAGTGATAACGTCTGCTGAGTCATCACCCGCTTTTACACCGTCGTCCGGTTCAGATGTTTTCTTAGATATCTATGATTGGATCCTGTTGAATGCGTCTAAGCAGCAAAAACACTGAGATGTGGGTCTAAATGCAATGAGTATTTAATAATTGATTTATAAAATAATTGTCTGTTGTGTGTTTTCCAAGCGGCAACCTTCCCCAGTTTATCTTGAAGCCAATACGGAAGTGCCTTAATCTGCAATTCATCGACTTGCCGCTAGAGACAGGGTCCAAAAGGGAGCAGAATCTTATTGATCCCCATGTTAAAATGCCCAACTTTACAGGAGAAAAAAATATGTTTACAGCCTGGTAAAAAATGTTGGTTCATGACAACTGTGAGGGGGGTGAATTTTTTGTATAACTCGTTTACATCATATAAAGCCTTAAGGTTCTGTATAATTAAGGGCGTGGCTACTTTGAGTGACAGGCGGATTGCCCTCTGTCTGCTGTCTGTTAGTCATCGTGTCACCTCAGCTCCACCCACGTCCCAGCTCTTTGCCCATTTTCTGTTATCTGGGAGGGACGCGCGATGACGCGTGATAACGCGTTGCCAAGATGGCAACGGCCAGCTTGACCCTACTTTACGCTTCAAAACTGCTCTTCAGAATCTTATGGGTGACGTCACGGACACTACGTCCATATTTTTTTTACAGTCTATAGTAGGGTGACCATATTTTGATTACCGAAAACCAGGACACTCGGCCCGGTAATGATATACTCAAATGATACTCAAAGTTTACTCAAAGATTCCTTATTAATTTCAATACATTTAAAGTATGCCCCCTCTGTATGGATAGAAAATTGTCATATTAGGGATGGGACAGGACTTGAAAACAGGACATGTCCTGGGAAAACAGGACGTTTGGTCACCCTAGTCTATGGTGTTTTCCCACTGCTATGTGACAGACTGGTGAAGTACTGAATGCATGGAAATTCCTGTATTTGAATCAAGTAATATTCATTGGAGAATTTTCATTTAATTTGTTTTGTTTGTTTATTGTCATTCATTAAATTCCATGCTCCTTGTGGATTTGTTCAGTTGATTAGACTCTAGCCCCATTTCTATTTTATTATATTTAAAGTCTGTATGAAATGTTGCAATTGTCTTTTCTTCCCTGTTGTGACACATCCCAGTGAAACGGCTCGAACAATAAAAAATGTAGGGCGGGACCTGATTTTGTCCATGGGGATTGTTTTGGGTCCAATTGTGGATGGTTGTGGCATGTGATTGACAGGTTACCCCGCTCTCTCGCCAGTCGCTGCAAGTGGGAGTGGAAGTTATTTTGATTAACGTTTACACAAAATTAAAGTGTGCACAGATAAATCACTGCAAAATTCCATTAAAACAATAAGAATTGTCCATTTTTATTTCATTATGAGTAATGTGTATATATGCATGTATATAAAACATATTTGAGCCAGAAATGAATTTAAATGGACTGTCAAAATATCTGTGCATAAGGATCTGTATAGCCATAATAACATTAATATAGTCTGACATGCATAGGTTGGTAGAATAAACTACACCGCATATATTGCAAGTGTTCTTATAGTGTTTCCCAGTTGTCAACCCACATAATAATCATCTGAGTATGAAGCCCTCTGCTTCCCCTGACTTCCAAAGCGAAGCGCGGTTCCCCTCGCCGCATCTCAGTGGATTGGCTTGTTTTGCGTGAGTGCATCGTTGCTGTGCAGGCCGCTCGCATACATATGGATCTATCGTTGCCTGCACACAGGGTCTCTTCACGGCACGTGCCTGCTTTGGCAGCCCTGTGACGAATTTCCACTTTATCATCGCGGCTCCCTGAGATGGCCGTCTGCGCATGAACTCCACTGCCTGCATAAGTGATGTTATTTTTTTCGCTCCACCTGCTCCTGTAAAGCACTCATGCCACCCATATGTCGGGAGGAGACACTGTTGTGATGGGATATTTGAATTTGGAATAATGCATTCATTTCTGATTAAGAATAATTGATGGCACCGCTTTCAGAGACCTGTTCTGAAATACAGTTTTGGATTAAAGATTCTGAATGTTTACAGGTGCAAATTAGTTTTTAATGCAGGTTGCATTTTGTTATATGCAGCCTGCATAACATATTGCATCTGATATTGCATTTCTACAGCAACATGAAATGAACTGCATAAACATGGCTTTTTGACATGGACATGGATATGTACTTAAACTACCATTCAAAAGGCAGTCTTCTGCCAGTCGTGGCCTAATGGTTGCCTAATGGTTAGAGAGTCGGACTTGTAACCCGAAAGTTGTGGGTTCGAGTCTCAGGTCCAGCAGGAATTGTCGGTGGGGGGAGTGAATAACCAGGGCTCTCCTCCACCCTCAATACCACGACTGAGGTGAGACCCTTGAGCAAGGTACCGAACCCCCAACTGCTCCCTGGGCGCCACAGCAATATGGCTGCCCACTGCTCTGGGTGTGTGTTCACTACTGTATGTGTGGGTTAAATGCAGAGCCCAAATTCCAAGTATGGGTCGCCACACGTCACTTCACTTCACTTCACTTCAAAAGTTTAGGCTTTTATAAAAGCTCTCATGCTCACCAAGGCTGCATGTATTTGATCAGAAATACAGTAAAACCAATACAATTGTGAAATTGACTTCACTTCACTTCACTTCAAAAGTTTAGGCTTTTCTAAGCTCTTATGCTCACCAAGGCTCTTAATCCAGTCTTCAGTGTCATATGATCTGTCCAAAATCATTCTAATATGCTGATTGGCTGCTTAAAGGTGGGGTAAGTGGTATTTCAAAACTGCTTTAGAAAAGTGTCTCGGGCCGAGTAAACAAACGTATAGCCAATCAGCAGTAAGGGGCGTGTCTACTAATGACGGGAAGAAGGGAGCACTCAGTGCACGTCATTATTCAAAATACACGACACAGGACGGACATTAGCCAAGCGACGACAGAAAGAGAGCGAGATGGCAGATAAAAAACAAATGTGGAAGATGTCTGTAGAACAAAAGAAGGCTTACGATCAGGCAAGAAGTAGGACCCGTGTAAATATCGGATCAGCTTTCCAGCGCTGAAGAGAACTCAAGGAGCGAAGGCAGAGGTTGCTTTATTTGCTCTTGATAGGCGAGTAACATTGGTTTTGTTTTGTTTCACAGAGCTAATATATGCTGGCTTTTGCTTTAATATAATCATGTGTCAGTTTGCTTGCTTGTCCATTTGCGATCGTATCGTCGTTTACTTCAGTGGCGATAAAGACCCATTCATTTACACACCGTATAAGCCTGGAGTGTCTAAACCTCCTCAAGCACCAGCTCCCAAAGTGTGTCCGAAAACAAAGTGTGTCCGAAAAGTACGATAATACACTCCTAATACTGTATAAGTTTGTTTCCTTCGGTTCCTCTTTTCGAGATCAATATAACCCTCTAATCTTGTCATAATTGTAATATGTTCAGTAGTTGGACTGTTGTGCTCGTGCTATCGAGTTGTTCATGAGAACTGTGTTTGTGTTTTTGGGATGGAAGGGACTTTTTCACTGAACATTCGACCTGGATTACCATAGTAACATTGCTTTCACTTTCGGCCGGCTGGCACAGCAGATTTCGCCATGGTCGTTGCCTGGGTTACATAAGTGTGGGGCGGAGCTATCAAAATAGGGGCGTGTTTGTTTTGGTGATTTGAAATCAACATCGATTACCAGAAAGCACTTACCCCACCTTTAAAGGATTAGTTCACTTCAAAATGAAAATTTCCTGATAATTTACCCATCCAAGATGTTCATGTCTTTCTTTCTTCGGTCGAAAATAAATGAAGTTTTTTTGTGGAAAACATTTCAGGATTTTTCTCCACACAGTGGACTTCAATGACAACCAAAATGTTGAAGGTCCAAATCAATGCAGTTTCAAAGGGCTTCGAAGAGCTTCAGAGGCTCTGTGCAATCCCAGCTGAGGAATAGGGTCTTAACTAGCGAAACCAGTCAGTCATCAGTCATTTGCAAAAAAAAATTTTTTTATGTATATACTTTTTTACTTGCTCATATTGTGCTGCTCCGCGACGTGCCAGGGATTGCGTAATAACGTTGGAAAGGTCAAGCTAGATGTAGGCAGAAGAACCGCCCCCATGTTTACAAAGCGCATGTGCGAAGACTAATACAAACGTCCTTTAGCAAAAAAATGATGTTTGTATTAGTCTTCGCACGTTCGGTTGGGGTGGTACTTCCGTCTAGCGTGACTTTTCCGACGTCACTGCGCAATCCGTCGCACGTGGCAGAGTATACAAACGTATACAAATGTTTATTTTTTTCTTGAAAATGATTGATGGTTTCGCTAGATAAGACACTATTCCTCAGCTGGGATTGTACAGAGCCTCTAAAGCTCTTCGAAGCCCTTTGAAACTGCATTGATTTGAACCTTCAAATCATTCCATTATGTGAAGAAAAATCCTGGAATGTTTTCCCCAAAAACGTAATTTCTTTTTGACTGAAGAAAGACATGAACATCTTGGATGGGATGGGGGTGGGTAAATTATCATGCAATTTTCATTTTAAAGTGAACTAATCCTTTAAGAAACATTTCATATTATTATCAAGGTTGAAAAACCATTCAGAGATCTGCTCTTGAATGCAATTTGGGAACGCTCACAGGTGCTAATTAGTTTTGACAGAATGCATATTGTTGCATGGATTTCGCTATTTTTATGTTTTATAGAAAATAAACATGTTTGTGCATAAATGGGAAATGTATTCTGCTTTGTGTTTAATAAATGTGGCCTAACAAGATAAACCAATCACATGAGAGGAAGTATTTTGTCATAACCTTACTTGAGGTGAAGTTCTTGGTCGTGCCACTCACCCATAAGTTCAGATAAATGTAGGGAAAAGGGACATGAGCGAGTAACGTTTGCTGTGACTGTCTAAACTGGATTATGTTCAGTCCTTGTGATTATAGTTCTGGAAAGGTGCACTTGCCTGTGGAAAGATGCAGATTACACTTATTATACGTGCGAAGGGATGTCCGCGGGCACACTAACATGTTCGCATGTGCCGATTTGCAGGGAGCTGTGCGAACACGATCCATCCATACAAATGACTCGTTCCGTTTTACCTCCCTAATAGGCTGGCAGATGTGGCGAACGGCCCCCTCCCTGCCCTATCTGATGCTGGAAGCGAGGAGGAAACTGGGTAGACGGCCAGGAAAAGCAGCAGTTTGTCAATGCTAATCCTATACAACGCTCCATGTGACGGGTTGCAAATGTTCGACTGCCAATAGCAATATAATTGAGCTTTCTTTCAATCTCAGGCTCGTCAGGTTGCCACGGCTGCTCGGGTTCCCCACGTCGCCATCAGCCCTGTGCGTGAGCTGAAGAATTAGGGTGGGAGACACAATCCTGTTTTTCTGTAAGCAAATAGGTTTAGCACCTGGCAACACTGAACACGACATTATCCCTTCATTGCTAGGGGAGACAGGCGCTTCGGTGTGAAAACGCGCCTTTCTGTCTCTCCTTGCCTTCTCCTGTATCTGTTTGCAACACGTATTCTTGTTATTCTCTCCTTTCCTCGGACGCTTTTTTTTCTCTCGTAATCTCAGGCTGTCTGGGTCTGATGTGCGCTCCTGTTTTCGGGACGCTGGCCGGAGCGAGTGCAGTGACATTTGGTGGAAGTGTCATCCCCAGTGTCAGGATCCATTTTCCTCTTGTTGCCTTTCTTTTCCTTCCTGTGCATCTCCCTCTCGCTCTCTCAACCTCTTCGCGAATTCAATCCATTTCCATTAGACAGCCATCTGCCTGCCCTTTTCAGGTGCTGCTGTTTTGGAGGGGTGGGAACGGCCGGGTCAGGGCATGTTCTCATAAAGGGCCTAACTGAGGGTCTGCTCCACAGTTAAGCATGGGGCGCGTCACTGTTCAGCCCATAGAGCGCAACAGTCAGGTTCTGGAAGTAAGAATCCCTTTCTTTTTTTTTATTTCCAAAAATAAGTTAGCAATAATATTTAAACCTTTTAAGACAGACCTACAAGCTCTAATATGAATTGATATAAGTAGATATAAGTTAGAAACCACACATGCATGATTTCATCTTCATAAAGTTTATTGCTAAATATTAAAATTGAGGTAATAAATATGATCTATCTATCTATCTATCTATCTATCTATCTATCTATCTATCTATCTATCTATCTATCTATCTATCTATCTATCTATCTATCTATCTATCTATCTATCTATCTATCTATCTATCTATCTATCTATCTATCTATCATCTGTCTGTCTGTCTGTCTGTTTATCCATCCATCATCCATCCATCCATCCATCCATCCATCCATCCATCCACAGACTCTATCAATCTGTCTGTCTGTCTGTCTGTCTGTCTGTCTGCCCGTCCGTCCGTCCATCCATCCATCCATCCATCCATCCATCCATCCATCCATAGTATCTATCTATTTAATTGTCTGTCCATCCATCCATCCACAGTATCTATCAGTCTGTCATTCCTTCCTTCCTTCCTTCCTTCCTTCCTTCCTTCCTTCCTTTCTT